>NC_068400.1:11124894-11187394 GCF_023724105.1 Carassius gibelio | reverse complement strand
CACGAACTGGCTGGAAAACTATTTTTATTCAGGCTAGTGATACCTTGTTCCTAAAAAGACAAATGATTTCACGGGTTATTTCGTTTGGATGTATTTCTTGTTTTTATCGATGACTGGCTTCCTTTTTGTCACGCTTTAGACTGATGTACGGTCACATTGGATTTGAAAACGACATCCTTTCTTCCATAGATCCACGCTACCTGAAAGAAGGCCGCCTTCTGAATCCAACGATACCAGTTATGTGCACATCGGACCTACGCTTCAAAAGATACGGACAGGTAAGCTTTGGCCAATCAGATCGCATATGCTAACGAGGGTGGAATTAATGAGGGTGAAACTCGTTTTTATCTATATACCTAGCTGCAACTGACCCCAAACTAGCCCCTAAACCTTAACCCTCAAAACTGCTAGCCTTAGCCCCAAACAAAACTGCTAGCCTTAGCCCCACTGACCGTAACCCACTGACCCCTGGCCCCACCGTTTTTAAACGTGCCAGTCCCTAGACTCTGTAAACCTTTATCAACCAGACGCTTCATCAAATTCTGTACAGAAATATCATAAAACTAATATCATATTCTCCAGGATATAACCCTTGGCTTCTCGGTCGCCCTCTCCTGGATAAAACTGTGAATAGCCATGTGTAAAAAACTGATTAGGATTCCAATATTTTAGCAGGATTTGACACTCCAGGCGGAGCTCTTGAGCGGATGACTTCACTCAAAGACATCTTTCCAGTCTAATTTTAATGATGCACTCTCTCTCTCTTTCACAAACACACACATACACTCCTGTGCACACTCACACGCACGTGTGCACACTCACACGCATATGCAGTCAAAACACACAGACGCACACGAACTGGCTGGAAAACTATTTTTATTCAGGCTAGTGATACCTTGTTCCTAAAAAGACAAATGATTTCACGGGTTATTTCGTTTGGATGTATTTCTTGTTTTTATCGATGACTGGCTTCCTTTTTGTCACGCTTTAGACTGATGTACGGTCACATTGGATTTGAAAACGACATCCTTTCTTCCATAGATCCACGCTACCTGAAAGAAGGCCGCCTTCTGAATCCAACGATACCAGTTATGTGCACATCGGACCTACGCTTCAAAAGATACGGACAGGTAAGCTTTGGCCAATCAGATCGCATATGCTAACGAGGGTGGAATTAATGAGGGTGAAACTCGTTTTTATCTATATACCTAGCTGCAACTGACCCCAAACTAGCCCCTAAACCTTAACCCTCAAAACTGCTAGCCTTAGCCCCAAACAAAACTGCTAGCCTTAGCCCCACTGACCATAACCCACTGACCCCTGGCCCCACCGTTTTTAAACGTGCCAGTCCCTAGACTCTGTAAACCTTTATCAACCAGACGCTTCATCAAATTCTGTACAGAAATATCATAAAACTAATATCATATTCTCCAGGATATAACCCTTGGCTTCTCGGTCGCCCTCTCCTGGATAAAACTGTGAATAGCCATGTGTAAAAAACTGATTAGGATTCCAATATTTTAGCAGGATTTGACACTCCAGGCGGAGCTCTTGAGCGGATGACTTCACTCAAAGACATCTTTCCAGTCTAATTTTAATGATGCACTCTCTCTCTCTTTCACAAACACACACATACACTCCTGTGCACACTCACACGCACGTGTGCACACTCACACGCATATGCAGTCAAAACACACAGACGCACACGAACTGGCTGGAAAACTATTTTTATTCAGGCTAGTGATACCTTGTTCCTAAAAAGACAAATGATTTCACGGGTTATTTCGTTTGGATGTATTTCTTGTTTTTATCGATGACTGGCTTCCTTTTTGTCACGCTTTAGACTGATGTACGGTCACATTGGATTTGAAAACGACATCCTTTCTTCCATAGATCCACGCTACCTGAAAGAAGGCCGCCTTCTGAATCCAACGATACCAGTTATGTGCACATCGGACCTACGCTTCAAAAGATACGGACAGGTAAGCTTTGGCCAATCAGATCGCATATGCTAACGAGGGTGGAATTAATGAGGGTGAAACTCGTTTTTATCTATATACCTAGCTGCAACTGACCCCAAACTAGCCCCTAAACCTTAACCCTCAAAACTGCTAGCCTTAGCCCCAAACAAAACTGCTAGCCTTAGCCCCACTGACCATAACCCACTGACCCCTGGCCCCACCGTTTTTAAACGTGCCAGTCCCTAGACTCTGTAAACCTTTATCAACCAGACGCTTCATCAAATTCTGTACAGAAATATCATAAAACTAATATCATATTCTCCAGGATATAACCCTTGGCTTCTCGGTCGCCCTCTCCTGGATAAAACTGTGAATAGCCATGTGTAAAAAACTGATTAGGATTCCAATATTTTAGCAGGATTTGACACTCCAGGCGGAGCTCTTGAGCGGATGACTTCACTCAAAGACATCTTTCCAGTCTAATTTTAATGATGCACTCTCTCTCTCTTTCACAAACACACACGTACACTCCTGTGCACACTCACACGCACGTGTGCACACTCACACGCATATGCAGTCAAAACACACAGACGCACACGAACTGGCTGGAAAACTATTTTTATTCAGGCTAGTGATACCTTGTTCCTAAAAAGACAAATGATTTCACGGGTTATTTCGTTTGGATGTATTTCTTGTTTTTATCGATGACTGGCTTCCTTTTTGTCACGCTTTAGACTGATGTACGGTCACATTGGATTTGAAAACGACATCCTTTCTTCCATAGATCCACGCTACCTGAAAGAAGGCCGCCTTCTGAATCCAACGATACCAGTTATGTGCACATCGGACCTACGCTTCAAAAGATACGGACAGGTAAGCTTTGGCCAATCAGATCGCATATGCTAACGAGGGTGGAATTAATGAGGGTGAAACTCGTTTTTATCTATATACCTAGCTGCAACTGACCCCAAACTAGCCCCTAAACCTTAACCCTCAAAACTGCTAGCCTTAGCCCCAAACAAAACTGCTAGCCTTAGCCCCACTGACCGTAACCCACTGACCCCTGGCCCCACCGTTTTTAAACGTGCCAGTCCCTAGACTCTGTAAACCTTTATCAACCAGACGCTTCATCAAATTCTGTACAGAAATATCATAAAACTAATATCATATTCTCCAGGATATAACCCTTGGCTTCTCGGTCGCCCTCTCCTGGATAAAACTGTGAATAGCCATGTGTAAAAAACTGATTAGGATTCCAATATTTTAGCAGGATTTGACACTCCAGGCGGAGCTCTTGAGCGGATGACTTCACTCAAAGACATCTTTCCAGTCTAATTTTAATGATGCACTCTCTCTCTCTTTCACAAACACACACGTACACTCCTGTGCACACTCACACGCACGTGTGCACACTCACACGCATATGCAGTCAAAACACACAGACGCACACGAACTGGCTGGAAAACTATTTTTATTCAGGCTAGTGATACCTTGTTCCTAAAAAGACAAATGATTTGACGGGTTATTTCGTTTGGATGTATTTCTTGTTTTTATCGATGACTGGCTTCCTTTTTGTCACGCTTTAGACTGATGTACGGTCACATTGGATTTGAAAACGACATCCTTTCTTCCATAGATCCACGCTACCTGAAAGAAGGCCGCCTTCTGAATCCAACGATACCAGTTATGTGCACATCGGACCTACGCTTCAAAAGATACGGACAGGTAAGCTTTGGCCAATCAGATCGCATATGCTAACGAGGGTGGAATTAATGAGGGTGAAACTCGTTTTTATCTATATACCTAGCTGCAACTGACCCCAAACTAGCCCCTAAACCTTAACCCTCAAAACTGCTAGCCTTAGCCCCAAACAAAACTGCTAGCCTTAGCCCCACTGACCGTAACCCACTGACCCCTGGCCCCACCGTTTTTAAACGTGCCAGTCCCTAGACTCTGTAAACCTTTATCAACCAGACGCTTCATCAAATTCTGTACAGAAATATCATAAAACTAATATCATATTCTCCAGGATATAACCCTTGGCTTCTCGGTCGCCCTCTCCTGGATAAAACTGTGAATAGCCATGTGTAAAAAACTGATTAGGATTCCAATATTTTAGCAGGATTTGACACTCCAGGCGGAGCTCTTGAGCGGATGACTTCACTCAAAGACATCTTTCCAGTCTAATTTTAATGATGCACTCTCTCTCTCTTTCACAAACACACACATACACTCCTGTGCACACTCACACGCACGTGTGCACACTCACACGCATATGCAGTCAAAACACACAGACGCACACGAACTGGCTGGAAAACTATTTTTATTCAGGCTAGTGATACCTTGTTCCTAAAAAGACAAATGATTTCACGGGTTATTTCGTTTGGATGTATTTCTTGTTTTTATCGATGACTGGCTTCCTTTTTGTCACGCTTTAGACTGATGTACGGTCACATTGGATTTGAAAACGACATCCTTTCTTCCATAGATCCACGCTACCTGAAAGAAGGCCGCCTTCTGAATCCAACGATACCAGTTATGTGCACATCGGACCTACGCTTCAAAAGATACGGACAGGTAAGCTTTGGCCAATCAGATCGCATATGCTAACGAGGGTGGAATTAATGAGGGTGAAACTCGTTTTTATCTATATACCTAGCTGCAACTGACCCCAAACTAGCCCCTAAACCTTAACCCTCAAAACTGCTAGCCTTAGCCCCAAACAAAACTGCTAGCCTTAGCCCCACTGACCGTAACCCACTGACCCCTGGCCCCACCGTTTTTAAACGTGCCAGTCCCTAGACTCTGTAAACCTTTATCAACCAGACGCTTCATCAAATTCTGTACAGAAATATCATAAAACTAATATCATATTCTCCAGGATATAACCCTTGGCTTCTCGGTCGCCCTCTCCTGGATAAAACTGTGAATAGCCATGTGTAAAAAACTGATTAGGATTCCAATATTTTAGCAGGATTTGACACTCCAGGCGGAGCTCTTGAGCGGATGACTTCACTCAAAGACATCTTTCCAGTCTAATTTTAATGATGCACTCTCTCTCTCTTTCACAAACACACACATACACTCCTGTGCACACTCACACGCACGTGTGCACACTCACACGCATATGCAGTCAAAACACACAGACGCACACGAACTGGCTGGAAAACTATTTTTATTCAGGCTAGTGATACCTTGTTCCTAAAAAGACAAATGATTTCACGGGTTATTTCGTTTGGATGTATTTCTTGTTTTTATCGATGACTGGCTTCCTTTTTGTCACGCTTTAGACTGATGTACGGTCACATTGGATTTGAAAACGACATCCTTTCTTCCATAGATCCACGCTACCTGAAAGAAGGCCGCCTTCTGAATCCAACGATACCAGTTATGTGCACATCGGACCTACGCTTCAAAAGATACGGACAGGTAAGCTTTGGCCAATCAGATCGCATATGCTAACGAGGGTGGAATTAATGAGGGTGAAACTCGTTTTTATCTATATACCTAGCTGCAACTGACCCCAAACTAGCCCCTAAACCTTAACCCTCAAAACTGCTAGCCTTAGCCCCAAACAAAACTGCTAGCCTTAGCCCCACTGACCATAACCCACTGACCCCTGGCCCCACCGTTTTTAAACGTGCCAGTCCCTAGACTCTGTAAACCTTTATCAACCAGACGCTTCATCAAATTCTGTACAGAAATATCATAAAACTAATATCATATTCTCCAGGATATAACCCTTGGCTTCTCGGTCGCCCTCTCCTGGATAAAACTGTGAATAGCCATGTGTAAAAAACTGATTAGGATTCCAATATTTTAGCAGGATTTGACACTCCAGGCGGAGCTCTTGAGCGGATGACTTCACTCAAAGACATCTTTCCAGTCTAATTTTAATGATGCACTCTCTCTCTCTTTCACAAACACACACATACACTCCTGTGCACACTCACACGCACGTGTGCACACTCACACGCATATGCAGTCAAAACACACAGACGCACACGAACTGGCTGGAAAACTATTTTTATTCAGGCTAGTGATACCTTGTTCCTAAAAAGACAAATGATTTCACGGGTTATTTCGTTTGGATGTATTTCTTGTTTTTATCGATGACTGGCTTCCTTTTTGTCACGCTTTAGACTGATGTACGGTCACATTGGATTTGAAAACGACATCCTTTCTTCCATAGATCCACGCTACCTGAAAGAAGGCCGCCTTCTGAATCCAACGATACCAGTTATGTGCACATCGGACCTACGCTTCAAAAGATACGGACAGGTAAGCTTTGGCCAATCAGATCGCATATGCTAACGAGGGTGGAATTAATGAGGGTGAAACTCGTTTTTATCTATATACCTAACTCTAACCCTAACCCTAACCCTAACTCTAACCCTAACTCTAACCTAACTCTAACTCTAACTCTAACTCTAACTCTAACCTAACCCTAACTCTCTAACTCTAACCCTAACCCTAACCCTAACCCTAACCTAACCTAACCCTAACTCTAACCTAACCCTAAACCCTAACCTAACCTAACCTAACCTAACCCTAACCCTAACTCTAACTCTAACCCTAACTCTAACCCTAACCCTAACCCTAACTCTCTATCCTAACCCTAACCCTAACCCTAACCCTAACCCTAACGTATTCCTCCATCCAAAACGATGTTGAGTTGTGTATAGTTAAATTACTGATTACTCTCTTGGGGGTTTAGAACGATTTCCTCCATCCATACAGATGTCGAGTTTTTTCAAAGATGTACTGCACCACACAACACCTAACCTTAACACCCATTTTGTTGTGCAAACCTAGTGGAAATAACCACAAATATTTTAGCCCCATTTTGGATTTTTTTGCATTGACTCATGGACTCGGTCTGGCTTGGATCGGTCTTTAGTGGTCAGTGGACGGATGGACCGTGCACAACCAGGTTCAGACCTCAGGTCTGGACCTTGGACGTTTCATTCCCCTAACCAGCCAGTGCCTTCGTCTCTGAGCTTTGGGCTGGTCCTTGTCGGGCCTTGTTTTAGTGAGTTGATGTGAAATATCAGTACAACAAAATGGTAAACCACACCAAAATGGATCATGACGCACCAAAAAGTGCCGATATTTAGTGTTAGAACGTGTGTGTGTGCAGACACGCCCCCTCAGAAACAGTATAAATAAGACTGAGTGACTGGAACCTTTCATTTTGTGTTCGAGCTAGCCTGAAGAAGGAAAATAAATTCCGAAACGTCGCGATAAGGCTTGAACAGTCCACTTTAAGGCCTCCATCAGTGTGGTGTATGATGTAGAGAGCCACAGAAATTTTCTAGAAGGTTCCAAAAATTGTTTTCTCCATCCAGACGATGTTGAGATCTCTTGAAGTCACAGAAACGTATTCCTCCATCCAAAACGATGTTGAGTTGTGTATAGTTAAATTACTGATTACTCTCTTGGGGGTTTAGAACGATTTCCTCCATCCATACAGATGTCGAGTTTTTTCAAAGATGTACTGCACCACACAACACCTAACCTTAACACCCATTTTGTTGTGCAAACCTAGTGGAAATAACCACAAATATTTTAGCCCCATTTTGGATTTTTTTGCATTGACTCATGGACTCGGTCTGGCTTGGATCGGTCTTTAGTGGTCAGTGGACGGATGGACCGTGCACAACCAGGTTCAGACCTCAGGTCTGGACCTTGGACGTTTCATTCCCCTAACCAGCCAGTGCCTTCGTCTCTGAGCTTTGGGCTGGTCCTTGTCGGGCCTTGTTTTAGTGAGTTGATGTGAAATATCAGTACAACAAAATGGTAAACCACACCAAAATGGATCATGACGCACCAAAAAGTGCCGATATTTAGTGTTAGAACGTGTGTGTGTGCAGACACGCCCCCTCAGAAACAGTATAAATAAGACTGAGTGACTGGAACCTTTCATTTTGTGTTCGAGCTAGCCTGAAGAAGGAAAATAAATTCCGAAACGTCGCGATAAGGCTTGAACAGTCCACTTTAAGGCCTCCATCAGTGTGGTGTATGATGTAGAGAGCCACAGAAATTTTCTAGAAGGTTCCAAAAATTGTTTTCTCCATCCAGACGATGTTGAGATCTCTTGAAGTCACAGAAACGTATTCCTCCATCCAAAACGATGTTGAGTTGTGTATAGTTAAATTACTGATTACTCTCTTGGGGGTTTAGAACGATTTCCTCCATCCATACAGATGTCGAGTTTTTTCAAAGATGTACTGCACCACACAACACCTAACCTTAACACCCATTTTGTTGTGCAAACCTAGTGGAAATAACCACAAATATTTTAGCCCCATTTTGGATTTTTTTGCATTGACTCATGGACTCGGTCTGGCTTGGATCGGTCTTTAGTGGTCAGTGGACGGATGGACCGTGCACAACCAGGTTCAGACCTCAGGTCTGGACCTTGGACGTTTCATTCCCCTAACCAGCCAGTGCCTTCGTCTCTGAGCTTTGGGCTGGTCCTTGTCGGGCCTTGTTTTAGTGAGTTGATGTGAAATATCAGTACAACAAAATGGTAAACCACACCAAAATGGATCATGACGCACCAAAAAGTGCCGATATTTAGTGTTAGAACGTGTGTGTGTGTGCAGACACGCCCCCTCAGAAACAGTATAAATAAGACTGAGTGACTGGAACCTTTCATTTTGTGTTCGAGCTAGCCTGAAGAAGGAAAATAAATTCCGAAACGTCGCGATAAGGCTTGAACAGTCCACTTTAAGGCCTCCATCAGTGTGGTGTATGATGTAGAGAGCCACAGAAATTTTCTAGAAGGTTCCAAAAATTGTTTTCTCCATCCAGACGATGTTGAGATCTCTTGAAGTCACAGAAACGTATTCCTCCATCCAAAACGATGTTGAGTTGTGTATAGTTAAATTACTGATTACTCTCTTGGGGGTTTAGAACGATTTCCTCCATCCATACAGATGTCGAGTTTTTTCAAAGATGTACTGCACCACACAACACCTAACCTTAACACCCATTTTGTTGTGCAAACCTAGTGGAAATAACCACAAATATTTTAGCCCCATTTTGGATTTTTTTGCATTGACTCATGGACTCGGTCTGGCTTGGATCGGTCTTTAGTGGTCAGTGGACGGATGGACCGTGCACAACCAGGTTCAGACCTCAGGTCTGGACCTTGGACGTTTCATTCCCCTAACCAGCCAGTGCCTTCGTCTCTGAGCTTTGGGCTGGTCCTTGTCGGGCCTTGTTTTAGTGAGTTGATGTGAAATATCAGTACAACAAAATGGTAAACCACACCAAAATGGATCATGACGCACCAAAAAGTGCCGATATTTAGTGTTAGAACGTGTGTGTGTGCAGACACGCCCCCTCAGAAACAGTATAAATAAGACTGAGTGACTGGAACCTTTCATTTTGTGTTCGAGCTAGCCTGAAGAAGGAAAATAAATTCCGAAACGTCGCGATAAGGCTTGAACAGTCCACTTTAAGGCCTCCATCAGTGTGGTGTATGATGTAGAGAGCCACAGAAATTTTCTAGAAGGTTCCAAAAATTGTTTTCTCCATCCAGACGATGTTGAGATCTCTTGAAGTCACAGAAACGTATTCCTCCATCCAAAACGATGTTGAGTTGTGTATAGTTAAATTACTGATTACTCTCTTGGGGGTTTAGAACGATTTCCTCCATCCATACAGATGTCGAGTTTTTTCAAAGATGTACTGCACCACACAACACCTAACCTTAACACCCATTTTGTTGTGCAAACCTAGTGGAAATAACCACAAATATTTTAGCCCCATTTTGGATTTTTTTGCATTGACTCATGGACTCGGTCTGGCTTGGATCGGTCTTTAGTGGTCAGTGGACGGATGGACCGTGCACAACCAGGTTCAGACCTCAGGTCTGGACCTTGGACGTTTCATTCCCCTAACCAGCCAGTGCCTTCGTCTCTGAGCTTTGGGCTGGTCCTTGTCGGGCCTTGTTTTAGTGAGTTGATGTGAAATATCAGTACAACAAAATGGTAAACCACACCAAAATGGATCATGACGCACCAAAAAGTGCCGATATTTAGTGTTAGAACGTGTGTGTGTGCAGACACGCCCCCTCAGAAACAGTATAAATAAGACTGAGTGACTGGAACCTTTCATTTTGTGTTCGAGCTAGCCTGAAGAAGGAAAATAAATTCCGAAACGTCGCGATAAGGCTTGAACAGTCCACTTTAAGGCCTCCATCAGTGTGGTGTATGATGTAGAGAGCCACAGAAATTTTCTAGAAGGTTCCAAAAATTGTTTTCTCCATCCAGACGATGTTGAGATCTCTTGAAGTCACAGAAACGTATTCCTCCATCCAAAACGATGTTGAGTTGTGTATAGTTAAATTACTGATTACTCTCTTGGGGGTTTAGAACGATTTCCTCCATCCATACAGATGTCGAGTTTTTTCAAAGATGTACTGCACCACACAACACCTAACCTTAACACCCATTTTGTTGTGCAAACCTAGTGGAAATAACCACAAATATTTTAGCCCCATTTTGGATTTTTTTGCATTGACTCATGGACTCGGTCTGGCTTGGATCGGTCTTTAGTGGTCAGTGGACGGATGGACCGTGCACAACCAGGTTCAGACCTCAGGTCTGGACCTTGGACGTTTCATTCCCCTAACCAGCCAGTGCCTTCGTCTCTGAGCTTTGGGCTGGTCCTTGTCGGGCCTTGTTTTAGTGAGTTGATGTGAAATATCAGTACAACAAAATGGTAAACCACACCAAAATGGATCATGACGCACCAAAAAGTGCCGATATTTAGTGTTAGAACGTGTGTGTGTGCAGACACGCCCCCTCAGAAACAGTATAAATAAGACTGAGTGACTGGAACCTTTCATTTTGTGTTCGAGCTAGCCTGAAGAAGGAAAATAAATTCCGAAACGTCGCGATAAGGCTTGAACAGTCCACTTTAAGGCCTCCATCAGTGTGGTGTATGATGTAGAGAGCCACAGAAATTTTCTAGAAGGTTCCAAAAATTGTTTTCTCCATCCAGACGATGTTGAGATCTCTTGAAGTCACAGAAACGTATTCCTCCATCCAAAACGATGTTGAGTTGTGTATAGTTAAATTACTGATTACTCTCTTGGGGGTTTAGAACGATTTCCTCCATCCATACAGATGTCGAGTTTTTTCAAAGATGTACTGCACCACACAACACCTAACCTTAACACCCATTTTGTTGTGCAAACCTAGTGGAAATAACCACAAATATTTTAGCCCCATTTTGGATTTTTTTGCATTGACTCATGGACTCGGTCTGGCTTGGATCGGTCTTTAGTGGTCAGTGGACGGATGGACCGTGCACAACCAGGTTCAGACCTCAGGTCTGGACCTTGGACGTTTCATTCCCCTAACCAGCCAGTGCCTTCGTCTCTGAGCTTTGGGCTGGTCCTTGTCGGGCCTTGTTTTAGTGAGTTGATGTGAAATATCAGTACAACAAAATGGTAAACCACACCAAAATGGATCATGACGCACCAAAAAGTGCCGATATTTAGTGTTAGAACGTGTGTGTGTGCAGACACGCCCCCTCAGAAACAGTATAAATAAGACTGAGTGACTGGAACCTTTCATTTTGTGTTCGAGCTAGCCTGAAGAAGGAAAATAAATTCCGAAACGTCGCGATAAGGCTTGAACAGTCCACTTTAAGGCCTCCATCAGTGTGGTGTATGATGTAGAGAGCCACAGAAATTTTCTAGAAGGTTCCAAAAATTGTTTTCTCCATCCAGACGATGTTGAGATCTCTTGAAGTCACAGAAACGTATTCCTCCATCCAAAACGATGTTGAGTTGTGTATAGTTAAATTACTGATTACTCTCTTGGGGGTTTAGAACGATTTCCTCCATCCATACAGATGTCGAGTTTTTTCAAAGATGTACTGCACCACACAACACCTAACCTTAACACCCATTTTGTTGTGCAAACCTAGTGGAAATAACCACAAATATTTTAGCCCCATTTTGGATTTTTTTGCATTGACTCATGGACTCGGTCTGGCTTGGATCGGTCTTTAGTGGTCAGTGGACGGATGGACCGTGCACAACCAGGTTCAGACCTCAGGTCTGGACCTTGGACGTTTCATTCCCCTAACCAGCCAGTGCCTTCGTCTCTGAGCTTTGGGCTGGTCCTTGTCGGGCCTTGTTTTAGTGAGTTGATGTGAAATATCAGTACAACAAAATGGTAAACCACACCAAAATGGATCATGACGCACCAAAAAGTGCCGATATTTAGTGTTAGAACGTGTGTGTGTGCAGACACGCCCCCTCAGAAACAGTATAAATAAGACTGAGTGACTGGAACCTTTCATTTTGTGTTCGAGCTAGCCTGAAGAAGGAAAATAAATTCCGAAACGTCGCGATAAGGCTTGAACAGTCCACTTTAAGGCCTCCATCAGTGTGGTGTATGATGTAGAGAGCCACAGAAATTTTCTAGAAGGTTCCAAAAATTGTTTTCTCCATCCAGACGATGTTGAGATCTCTTGAAGTCACAGAAACGTATTCCTCCATCCAAAACGATGTTGAGTTGTGTATAGTTAAATTACTGATTACTCTCTTGGGGGTTTAGAACGATTTCCTCCATCCATACAGATGTCGAGTTTTTTCAAAGATGTACTGCACCACACAACACCTAACCTTAACACCCATTTTGTTGTGCAAACCTAGTGGAAATAACCACAAATATTTTAGCCCCATTTTGGATTTTTTTGCATTGACTCATGGACTCGGTCTGGCTTGGATCGGTCTTTAGTGGTCAGTGGACGGATGGACCGTGCACAACCAGGTTCAGACCTCAGGTCTGGACCTTGGACGTTTCATTCCCCTAACCAGCCAGTGCCTTCGTCTCTGAGCTTTGGGCTGGTCCTTGTCGGGCCTTGTTTTAGTGAGTTGATGTGAAATATCAGTACAACAAAATGGTAAACCACACCAAAATGGATCATGACGCACCAAAAAGTGCCGATATTTAGTGTTAGAACGTGTGTGTGTGCAGACACGCCCCCTCAGAAACAGTATAAATAAGACTGAGTGACTGGAACCTTTCATTTTGTGTTCGAGCTAGCCTGAAGAAGGAAAATAAATTCCGAAACGTCGCGATAAGGCTTGAACAGTCCACTTTAAGGCCTCCATCAGTGTGGTGTATGATGTAGAGAGCCACAGAAATTTTCTAGAAGGTTCCAAAAATTGTTTTCTCCATCCAGACGATGTTGAGATCTCTTGAAGTCACAGAAACGTATTCCTCCATCCAAAACGATGTTGAGTTGTGTATAGTTAAATTACTGATTACTCTCTTGGGGGTTTAGAACGATTTCCTCCATCCATACAGATGTCGAGTTTTTTCAAAGATGTACTGCACCACACAACACCTAACCTTAACACCCATTTTGTTGTGCAAACCTAGTGGAAATAACCACAAATATTTTAGCCCCATTTTGGATTTTTTTGCATTGACTCATGGACTCGGTCTGGCTTGGATCGGTCTTTAGTGGTCAGTGGACGGATGGACCGTGCACAACCAGGTTCAGACCTCAGGTCTGGACCTTGGACGTTTCATTCCCCTAACCAGCCAGTGCCTTCGTCTCTGAGCTTTGGGCTGGTCCTTGTCGGGCCTTGTTTTAGTGAGTTGATGTGAAATATCAGTACAACAAAATGGTAAACCACACCAAAATGGATCATGACGCACCAAAAAGTGCCGATATTTAGTGTTAGAACGTGTGTGTGTGCAGACACGCCCCCTCAGAAACAGTATAAATAAGACTGAGTGACTGGAACCTTTCATTTTGTGTTCGAGCTAGCCTGAAGAAGGAAAATAAATTCCGAAACGTCGCGATAAGGCTTGAACAGTCCACTTTAAGGCCTCCATCAGTGTGGTGTATGATGTAGAGAGCCACAGAAATTTTCTAGAAGGTTCCAAAAATTGTTTTCTCCATCCAGACGATGTTGAGATCTCTTGAAGTCACAGAAACGTATTCCTCCATCCAAAACGATGTTGAGTTGTGTATAGTTAAATTACTGATTACTCTCTTGGGGGTTTAGAACGATTTCCTCCATCCATACAGATGTCGAGTTTTTTCAAAGATGTACTGCACCACACAACACCTAACCTTAACACCCATTTTGTTGTGCAAACCTAGTGGAAATAACCACAAATATTTTAGCCCCATTTTGGATTTTTTTGCATTGACTCATGGACTCGGTCTGGCTTGGATCGGTCTTTAGTGGTCAGTGGACGGATGGACCGTGCACAACCAGGTTCAGACCTCAGGTCTGGACCTTGGACGTTTCATTCCCCTAACCAGCCAGTGCCTTCGTCTCTGAGCTTTGGGCTGGTCCTTGTCGGGCCTTGTTTTAGTGAGTTGATGTGAAATATCAGTACAACAAAATGGTAAACCACACCAAAATGGATCATGACGCACCAAAAAGTGCCGATATTTAGTGTTAGAACGTGTGTGTGTGCAGACACGCCCCCTCAGAAACAGTATAAATAAGACTGAGTGACTGGAACCTTTCATTTTGTGTTCGAGCTAGCCTGAAGAAGGAAAATAAATTCCGAAACGTCGCGATAAGGCTTGAACAGTCCACTTTAAGGCCTCCATCAGTGTGGTGTATGATGTAGAGAGCCACAGAAATTTTCTAGAAGGTTCCAAAAATTGTTTTCTCCATCCAGACGATGTTGAGATCTCTTGAAGTCACAGAAACGTATTCCTCCATCCAAAACGATGTTGAGTTGTGTATAGTTAAATTACTGATTACTCTCTTGGGGGTTTAGAACGATTTCCTCCATCCATACAGATGTCGAGTTTTTTCAAAGATGTACTGCACCACACAACACCTAACCTTAACACCCATTTTGTTGTGCAAACCTAGTGGAAATAACCACAAATATTTTAGCCCCATTTTGGATTTTTTTGCATTGACTCATGGACTCGGTCTGGCTTGGATCGGTCTTTAGTGGTCAGTGGACGGATGGACCGTGCACAACCAGGTTCAGACCTCAGGTCTGGACCTTGGACGTTTCATTCCCCTAACCAGCCAGTGCCTTCGTCTCTGAGCTTTGGGCTGGTCCTTGTCGGGCCTTGTTTTAGTGAGTTGATGTGAAATATCAGTACAACAAAATGGTAAACCACACCAAAATGGATCATGACGCACCAAAAAGTGCCGATATTTAGTGTTAGAACGTGTGTGTGTGCAGACACGCCCCCTCAGAAACAGTATAAATAAGACTGAGTGACTGGAACCTTTCATTTTGTGTTCGAGCTAGCCTGAAGAAGGAAAATAAATTCCGAAACGTCGCGATAAGGCTTGAACAGTCCACTTTAAGGCCTCCATCAGTGTGGTGTATGATGTAGAGAGCCACAGAAATTTTCTAGAAGGTTCCAAAAATTGTTTTCTCCATCCAGACGATGTTGAGATCTCTTGAAGTCACAGAAACGTATTCCTCCATCCAAAACGATGTTGAGTTGTGTATAGTTAAATTACTGATTACTCTCTTGGGGGTTTAGAACGATTTCCTCCATCCATACAGATGTCGAGTTTTTTCAAAGATGTACTGCACCACACAACACCTAACCTTAACACCCATTTTGTTGTGCAAACCTAGTGGAAATAACCACAAATATTTTAGCCCCATTTTGGATTTTTTTGCATTGACTCATGGACTCGGTCTGGCTTGGATCGGTCTTTAGTGGTCAGTGGACGGATGGACCGTGCACAACCAGGTTCAGACCTCAGGTCTGGACCTTGGACGTTTCATTCCCCTAACCAGCCAGTGCCTTCGTCTCTGAGCTTTGGGCTGGTCCTTGTCGGGCCTTGTTTTAGTGAGTTGATGTGAAATATCAGTACAACAAAATGGTAAACCACACCAAAATGGATCATGACGCACCAAAAAGTGCCGATATTTAGTGTTAGAACGTGTGTGTGTGTGCAGACACGCCCCCTCAGAAACAGTATAAATAAGACTGAGTGACTGGAACCTTTCATTTTGTGTTCGAGCTAGCCTGAAGAAGGAAAATAAATTCCGAAACGTCGCGATAAGGCTTGAACAGTCCACTTTAAGGCCTCCATCAGTGTGGTGTATGATGTAGAGAGCCACAGAAATTTTCTAGAAGGTTCCAAAAATTGTTTTCTCCATCCAGACGATGTTGAGATCTCTTGAAGTCACAGAAACGTATTCCTCCATCCAAAACGATGTTGAGTTGTGTATAGTTAAATTACTGATTACTCTCTTGGGGGTTTAGAACGATTTCCTCCATCCATACAGATGTCGAGTTTTTTCAAAGATGTACTGCACCACACAACACCTAACCTTAACACCCATTTTGTTGTGCAAACCTAGTGGAAATAACCACAAATATTTTAGCCCCATTTTGGATTTTTTTGCATTGACTCATGGACTCGGTCTGGCTTGGATCGGTCTTTAGTGGTCAGTGGACGGATGGACCGTGCACAACCAGGTTCAGACCTCAGGTCTGGACCTTGGACGTTTCATTCCCCTAACCAGCCAGTGCCTTCGTCTCTGAGCTTTGGGCTGGTCCTTGTCGGGCCTTGTTTTAGTGAGTTGATGTGAAATATCAGTACAACAAAATGGTAAACCACACCAAAATGGATCATGACGCACCAAAAAGTGCCGATATTTAGTGTTAGAACGTGTGTGTGTGCAGACACGCCCCCTCAGAAACAGTATAAATAAGACTGAGTGACTGGAACCTTTCATTTTGTGTTCGAGCTAGCCTGAAGAAGGAAAATAAATTCCGAAACGTCGCGATAAGGCTTGAACAGTCCACTTTAAGGCCTCCATCAGTGTGGTGTATGATGTAGAGAGCCACAGAAATTTTCTAGAAGGTTCCAAAAATTGTTTTCTCCATCCAGACGATGTTGAGATCTCTTGAAGTCACAGAAACGTATTCCTCCATCCAAAACGATGTTGAGTTGTGTATAGTTAAATTACTGATTACTCTCTTGGGGGTTTAGAACGATTTCCTCCATCCATACAGATGTCGAGTTTTTTCAAAGATGTACTGCACCACACAACACCTAACCTTAACACCCATTTTGTTGTGCAAACCTAGTGGAAATAACCACAAATATTTTAGCCCCATTTTGGATTTTTTTGCATTGACTCATGGACTCGGTCTGGCTTGGATCGGTCTTTAGTGGTCAGTGGACGGATGGACCGTGCACAACCAGGTTCAGACCTCAGGTCTGGACCTTGGACGTTTCATTCCCCTAACCAGCCAGTGCCTTCGTCTCTGAGCTTTGGGCTGGTCCTTGTCGGGCCTTGTTTTAGTGAGTTGATGTGAAATATCAGTACAACAAAATGGTAAACCACACCAAAATGGATCATGACGCACCAAAAAGTGCCGATATTTAGTGTTAGAACGTGTGTGTGTGCAGACACGCCCCCTCAGAAACAGTATAAATAAGACTGAGTGACTGGAACCTTTCATTTTGTGTTCGAGCTAGCCTGAAGAAGGAAAATAAATTCCGAAACGTCGCGATAAGGCTTGAACAGTCCACTTTAAGGCCTCCATCAGTGTGGTGTATGATGTAGAGAGCCACAGAAATTTTCTAGAAGGTTCCAAAAATTGTTTTCTCCATCCAGACGATGTTGAGATCTCTTGAAGTCACAGAAACGTATTCCTCCATCCAAAACGATGTTGAGTTGTGTATAGTTAAATTACTGATTACTCTCTTGGGGGTTTAGAACGATTTCCTCCATCCATACAGATGTCGAGTTTTTTCAAAGATGTACTGCACCACACAACACCTAACCTTAACACCCATTTTGTTGTGCAAACCTAGTGGAAATAACCACAAATATTTTAGCCCCATTTTGGATTTTTTTGCATTGACTCATGGACTCGGTCTGGCTTGGATCGGTCTTTAGTGGTCAGTGGACGGATGGACCGTGCACAACCAGGTTCAGACCTCAGGTCTGGACCTTGGACGTTTCATTCCCCTAACCAGCCAGTGCCTTCGTCTCTGAGCTTTGGGCTGGTCCTTGTCGGGCCTTGTTTTAGTGAGTTGATGTGAAATATCAGTACAACAAAATGGTAAACCACACCAAAATGGATCATGACGCACCAAAAAGTGCCGATATTTAGTGTTAGAACGTGTGTGTGTGTGCAGACACGCCCCCTCAGAAACAGTATAAATAAGACTGAGTGACTGGAACCTTTCATTTTGTGTTCGAGCTAGCCTGAAGAAGGAAAATAAATTCCGAAACGTCGCGATAAGGCTTGAACAGTCCACTTTAAGGCCTCCATCAGTGTGGTGTATGATGTAGAGAGCCACAGAAATTTTCTAGAAGGTTCCAAAAATTGTTTTCTCCATCCAGACGATGTTGAGATCTCTTGAAGTCACAGAAACGTATTCCTCCATCCAAAACGATGTTGAGTTGTGTATAGTTAAATTACTGATTACTCTCTTGGGGGTTTAGAACGATTTCCTCCATCCATACAGATGTCGAGTTTTTTCAAAGATGTACTGCACCACACAACACCTAACCTTAACACCCATTTTGTTGTGCAAACCTAGTGGAAATAACCACAAATATTTTAGCCCCATTTTGGATTTTTTTGCATTGACTCATGGACTCGGTCTGGCTTGGATCGGTCTTTAGTGGTCAGTGGACGGATGGACCGTGCACAACCAGGTTCAGACCTCAGGTCTGGACCTTGGACGTTTCATTCCCCTAACCAGCCAGTGCCTTCGTCTCTGAGCTTTGGGCTGGTCCTTGTCGGGCCTTGTTTTAGTGAGTTGATGTGAAATATCAGTACAACAAAATGGTAAACCACACCAAAATGGATCATGACGCACCAAAAAGTGCCGATATTTAGTGTTAGAACGTGTGTGTGTGCAGACACGCCCCCTCAGAAACAGTATAAATAAGACTGAGTGACTGGAACCTTTCATTTTGTGTTCGAGCTAGCCTGAAGAAGGAAAATAAATTCCGAAACGTCGCGATAAGGCTTGAACAGTCCACTTTAAGGCCTCCATCAGTGTGGTGTATGATGTAGAGAGCCACAGAAATTTTCTAGAAGGTTCCAAAAATTGTTTTCTCCATCCAGACGATGTTGAGATCTCTTGAAGTCACAGAAACGTATTCCTCCATCCAAAACGATGTTGAGTTGTGTATAGTTAAATTACTGATTACTCTCTTGGGGGTTTAGAACGATTTCCTCCATCCATACAGATGTCGAGTTTTTTCAAAGATGTACTGCACCACACAACACCTAACCTTAACACCCATTTTGTTGTGCAAACCTAGTGGAAATAACCACAAATATTTTAGCCCCATTTTGGATTTTTTTGCATTGACTCATGGACTCGGTCTGGCTTGGATCGGTCTTTAGTGGTCAGTGGACGGATGGACCGTGCACAACCAGGTTCAGACCTCAGGTCTGGACCTTGGACGTTTCATTCCCCTAACCAGCCAGTGCCTTCGTCTCTGAGCTTTGGGCTGGTCCTTGTCGGGCCTTGTTTTAGTGAGTTGATGTGAAATATCAGTACAACAAAATGGTAAACCACACCAAAATGGATCATGACGCACCAAAAAGTGCCGATATTTAGTGTTAGAACGTGTGTGTGTGCAGACACGCCCCCTCAGAAACAGTATAAATAAGACTGAGTGACTGGAACCTTTCATTTTGTGTTCGAGCTAGCCTGAAGAAGGAAAATAAATTCCGAAACGTCGCGATAAGGCTTGAACAGTCCACTTTAAGGCCTCCATCAGTGTGGTGTATGATGTAGAGAGCCACAGAAATTTTCTAGAAGGTTCCAAAAATTGTTTTCTCCATCCAGACGATGTTGAGATCTCTTGAAGTCACAGAAACGTATTCCTCCATCCAAAACGATGTTGAGTTGTGTATAGTTAAATTACTGATTACTCTCTTGGGGGTTTAGAACGATTTCCTCCATCCATACAGATGTCGAGTTTTTTCAAAGATGTACTGCACCACACAACACCTAACCTTAACACCCATTTTGTTGTGCAAACCTAGTGGAAATAACCACAAATATTTTAGCCCCATTTTGGATTTTTTTGCATTGACTCATGGACTCGGTCTGGCTTGGATCGGTCTTTAGTGGTCAGTGGACGGATGGACCGTGCACAACCAGGTTCAGACCTCAGGTCTGGACCTTGGACGTTTCATTCCCCTAACCAGCCAGTGCCTTCGTCTCTGAGCTTTGGGCTGGTCCTTGTCGGGCCTTGTTTTAGTGAGTTGATGTGAAATATCAGTACAACAAAATGGTAAACCACACCAAAATGGATCATGACGCACCAAAAAGTGCCGATATTTAGTGTTAGAACGTGTGTGTGTGCAGACACGCCCCCTCAGAAACAGTATAAATAAGACTGAGTGACTGGAACCTTTCATTTTGTGTTCGAGCTAGCCTGAAGAAGGAAAATAAATTCCGAAACGTCGCGATAAGGCTTGAACAGTCCACTTTAAGGCCTCCATCAGTGTGGTGTATGATGTAGAGAGCCACAGAAATTTTCTAGAAGGTTCCAAAAATTGTTTTCTCCATCCAGACGATGTTGAGATCTCTTGAAGTCACAGAAACGTATTCCTCCATCCAAAACGATGTTGAGTTGTGTATAGTTAAATTACTGATTACTCTCTTGGGGGTTTAGAACGATTTCCTCCATCCATACAGATGTCGAGTTTTTTCAAAGATGTACTGCACCACACAACACCTAACCTTAACACCCATTTTGTTGTGCAAACCTAGTGGAAATAACCACAAATATTTTAGCCCCATTTTGGATTTTTTTGCATTGACTCATGGACTCGGTCTGGCTTGGATCGGTCTTTAGTGGTCAGTGGACGGATGGACCGTGCACAACCAGGTTCAGACCTCAGGTCTGGACCTTGGACGTTTCATTCCCCTAACCAGCCAGTGCCTTCGTCTCTGAGCTTTGGGCTGGTCCTTGTCGGGCCTTGTTTTAGTGAGTTGATGTGAAATATCAGTACAACAAAATGGTAAACCACACCAAAATGGATCATGACGCACCAAAAAGTGCCGATATTTAGTGTTAGAACGTGTGTGTGTGCAGACACGCCCCCTCAGAAACAGTATAAATAAGACTGAGTGACTGGAACCTTTCATTTTGTGTTCGAGCTAGCCTGAAGAAGGAAAATAAATTCCGAAACGTCGCGATAAGGCTTGAACAGTCCACTTTAAGGCCTCCATCAGTGTGGTGTATGATGTAGAGAGCCACAGAAATTTTCTAGAAGGTTCCAAAAATTGTTTTCTCCATCCAGACGATGTTGAGATCTCTTGAAGTCACAGAAACGTATTCCTCCATCCAAAACGATGTTGAGTTGTGTATAGTTAAATTACTGATTACTCTCTTGGGGGTTTAGAACGATTTCCTCCATCCATACAGATGTCGAGTTTTTTCAAAGATGTACTGCACCACACAACACCTAACCTTAACACCCATTTTGTTGTGCAAACCTAGTGGAAATAACCACAAATATTTTAGCCCCATTTTGGATTTTTTTGCATTGACTCATGGACTCGGTCTGGCTTGGATCGGTCTTTAGTGGTCAGTGGACGGATGGACCGTGCACAACCAGGTTCAGACCTCAGGTCTGGACCTTGGACGTTTCATTCCCCTAACCAGCCAGTGCCTTCGTCTCTGAGCTTTGGGCTGGTCCTTGTCGGGCCTTGTTTTAGTGAGTTGATGTGAAATATCAGTACAACAAAATGGTAAACCACACCAAAATGGATCATGACGCACCAAAAAGTGCCGATATTTAGTGTTAGAACGTGTGTGTGTGCAGACACGCCCCCTCAGAAACAGTATAAATAAGACTGAGTGACTGGAACCTTTCATTTTGTGTTCGAGCTAGCCTGAAGAAGGAAAATAAATTCCGAAACGTCGCGATAAGGCTTGAACAGTCCACTTTAAGGCCTCCATCAGTGTGGTGTATGATGTAGAGAGCCACAGAAATTTTCTAGAAGGTTCCAAAAATTGTTTTCTCCATCCAGACGATGTTGAGATCTCTTGAAGTCACAGAAACGTATTCCTCCATCCAAAACGATGTTGAGTTGTGTATAGTTAAATTACTGATTACTCTCTTGGGGGTTTAGAACGATTTCCTCCATCCATACAGATGTCGAGTTTTTTCAAAGATGTACTGCACCACACAACACCTAACCTTAACACCCATTTTGTTGTGCAAACCTAGTGGAAATAACCACAAATATTTTAGCCCCATTTTGGATTTTTTTGCATTGACTCATGGACTCGGTCTGGCTTGGATCGGTCTTTAGTGGTCAGTGGACGGATGGACCGTGCACAACCAGGTTCAGACCTCAGGTCTGGACCTTGGACGTTTCATTCCCCTAACCAGCCAGTGCCTTCGTCTCTGAGCTTTGGGCTGGTCCTTGTCGGGCCTTGTTTTAGTGAGTTGATGTGAAATATCAGTACAACAAAATGGTAAACCACACCAAAATGGATCATGACGCACCAAAAAGTGCCGATATTTAGTGTTAGAACGTGTGTGTGTGCAGACACGCCCCCTCAGAAACAGTATAAATAAGACTGAGTGACTGGAACCTTTCATTTTGTGTTCGAGCTAGCCTGAAGAAGGAAAATAAATTCCGAAACGTCGCGATAAGGCTTGAACAGTCCACTTTAAGGCCTCCATCAGTGTGGTGTATGATGTAGAGAGCCACAGAAATTTTCTAGAAGGTTCCAAAAATTGTTTTCTCCATCCAGACGATGTTGAGATCTCTTGAAGTCACAGAAACGTATTCCTCCATCCAAAACGATGTTGAGTTGTGTATAGTTAAATTACTGATTACTCTCTTGGGGGTTTAGAACGATTTCCTCCATCCATACAGATGTCGAGTTTTTTCAAAGATGTACTGCACCACACAACACCTAACCTTAACACCCATTTTGTTGTGCAAACCTAGTGGAAATAACCACAAATATTTTAGCCCCATTTTGGATTTTTTTGCATTGACTCATGGACTCGGTCTGGCTTGGATCGGTCTTTAGTGGTCAGTGGACGGATGGACCGTGCACAACCAGGTTCAGACCTCAGGTCTGGACCTTGGACGTTTCATTCCCCTAACCAGCCAGTGCCTTCGTCTCTGAGCTTTGGGCTGGTCCTTGTCGGGCCTTGTTTTAGTGAGTTGATGTGAAATATCAGTACAACAAAATGGTAAACCACACCAAAATGGATCATGACGCACCAAAAAGTGCCGATATTTAGTGTTAGAACGTGTGTGTGTGCAGACACGCCCCCTCAGAAACAGTATAAATAAGACTGAGTGACTGGAACCTTTCATTTTGTGTTCGAGCTAGCCTGAAGAAGGAAAATAAATTCCGAAACGTCGCGATAAGGCTTGAACAGTCCACTTTAAGGCCTCCATCAGTGTGGTGTATGATGTAGAGAGCCACAGAAATTTTCTAGAAGGTTCCAAAAATTGTTTTCTCCATCCAGACGATGTTGAGATCTCTTGAAGTCACAGAAACGTATTCCTCCATCCAAAACGATGTTGAGTTGTGTATAGTTAAATTACTGATTACTCTCTTGGGGGTTTAGAACGATTTCCTCCATCCATACAGATGTCGAGTTTTTTCAAAGATGTACTGCACCACACAACACCTAACCTTAACACCCATTTTGTTGTGCAAACCTAGTGGAAATAACCACAAATATTTTAGCCCCATTTTGGATTTTTTTGCATTGACTCATGGACTCGGTCTGGCTTGGATCGGTCTTTAGTGGTCAGTGGACGGATGGACCGTGCACAACCAGGTTCAGACCTCAGGTCTGGACCTTGGACGTTTCATTCCCCTAACCAGCCAGTGCCTTCGTCTCTGAGCTTTGGGCTGGTCCTTGTCGGGCCTTGTTTTAGTGAGTTGATGTGAAATATCAGTACAACAAAATGGTAAACCACACCAAAATGGATCATGACGCACCAAAAAGTGCCGATATTTAGTGTTAGAACGTGTGTGTGTGCAGACACGCCCCCTCAGAAACAGTATAAATAAGACTGAGTGACTGGAACCTTTCATTTTGTGTTCGAGCTAGCCTGAAGAAGGAAAATAAATTCCGAAACGTCGCGATAAGGCTTGAACAGTCCACTTTAAGGCCTCCATCAGTGTGGTGTATGATGTAGAGAGCCACAGAAATTTTCTAGAAGGTTCCAAAAATTGTTTTCTCCATCCAGACGATGTTGAGATCTCTTGAAGTCACAGAAACGTATTCCTCCATCCAAAACGATGTTGAGTTGTGTATAGTTAAATTACTGATTACTCTCTTGGGGGTTTAGAACGATTTCCTCCATCCATACAGATGTCGAGTTTTTTCAAAGATGTACTGCACCACACAACACCTAACCTTAACACCCATTTTGTTGTGCAAACCTAGTGGAAATAACCACAAATATTTTAGCCCCATTTTGGATTTTTTTGCATTGACTCATGGACTCGGTCTGGCTTGGATCGGTCTTTAGTGGTCAGTGGACGGATGGACCGTGCACAACCAGGTTCAGACCTCAGGTCTGGACCTTGGACGTTTCATTCCCCTAACCTAACCCTAAGCCCCTAAACCTTAACCCTCAAAACTGCTAGCCTTAGCCCCAAACAAAACTGCTAGCCTTAGCCCCACTGACCGTAACCCACTGACCCCTGGCCCCACCGTTTTTAAACGTGCCAGTCCCTAGACTCTGTAAACCTTTATCAACCAGACGCTTCATCAAATTCTGTACAGAAATATCATAAAACTAATATCATATTCTCCAGGATATAACCCTTGGCTTCTCGGTCGCCCTCTCCTGGATAAAACTGTGAATAGCCATGTGTAAAAAACTGATTAGGATTCCAATATTTTAGCAGGATTTGACACTCCAGGCGGAGCTCTTGAGCGGATGACTTCACTCAAAGACATCTTTCCAGTCTAATTTTAATGATGCACTCTCTCTCTCTTTCACAAACACACACGTACACTCCTGTGCACACTCACACGCACGTGTGCACACTCACACGCATATGCAGTCAAAACACACAGACGCACACGAACTGGCTGGAAAACTATTTTTATTCAGGCTAGTGATACCTTGTTCCTAAAAAGACAAATGATTTCACGGGTTATTTCGTTTGGATGTATTTCTTGTTTTTATCGATGACTGGCTTCCTTTTTGTCACGCTTTAGACTGATGTACGGTCACATTGGATTTGAAAACGACATCCTTTCTTCCATAGATCCACGCTACCTGAAAGAAGGCCGCCTTCTGAATCCAACGATACCAGTTATGTGCACATCGGACCTACGCTTCAAAAGATACGGACAGGTAAGCTTTGGCCAATCAGATCGCATATGCTAACGAGGGTGGAATTAATGAGGGTGAAACTCGTTTTTATCTATATACCTAACCTCTAACCCTAACCTAACCCTAACTCTATCTAACCCTAACCCTAACACCCATTTTGTTGTGCAAACCTAGTGGAAATAACCACAAATATTTTAGCCCCATTTTGGATTTTTTTGCATTGACTCATGGACTCGGTCTGGCTTGGATCGGTCTTTAGTGGTCAGTGGACGGATGGACCGTGCACAACCAGGTTCAGACCTCAGGTCTGGACCTTGGACGTTTCATTCCCCTAACTCTAACCCTAACCCTAACCCTAACCCTAAGGTTCCAAAAATTGTTTTCTCCATCCAGACGATGTTGAGATCTCTTGAAGTCACAGAAACGTATTCCTCCATCCAAAACGATGTTGAGTTGTGCATAATTAAATTACTGATTACTCTCTTGGGGGTTTAGAACGATTTCCTCCATCCATACAGATGTCGAGTTTTTTCAAAGATGTACTGCACCACACAACACCTAACCTTAACACCCATTTTGTTGTGCAAACCTAGTGGAAATAACCACAAATATTTTAGCCCCATTTTGGATTTTTTTGCATTGACTCATGGACTCGGTCTGGCTTGGATCGGTCTTTAGTGGTCAGTGGACGGATGGACCGTGCACAACCAGGTTCAGACCTCAGGTCTGGACCTTGGACGTTTCATTCCTCTAACCCTAACCCTAACCTTCTAACCCTAACAGACGTTGAGATGTGTACTTTTAGAGTAATATACCCCTCACCCCATCTAAACCTTAACCTACCATCGGTTTTTCTTCACACACCCCTGAGAAAAACAGCCCGTGTGGCTGTAGCCCGGGTTTGGGATTTTTTACAGAGCCTAAAAAAATATTTTAGACTGGCGTTGGCTTTCTGTGGGGAGGTGTTGGCTGTTGTGTGTGATTTGGGGGTGTGCTTGTGACTCTTGGCGGCCGGTGGGACTCAGGACCGTGCATAACCGTTTTCGAATCCTTCGGGATTCGGATCCTGGATTTTCCTTCACCTAACTCTAACCCTAACCTAAAGATTAGGGAAAAAGAAGAGTTTTCCCTTAGGGTTAGGGTTAGGGTTAGGGTAGGGGTTAGGGTTAGGGTTAGGGTTATGATGGTGTTAGGGTTAGGGTTAGGGTTAGGGTTAGGTTAGCATATAGTCTTCATTAGCAATGTATTAAAGATTAGTTGAGTAATATTAACTTTAGTAGGCTTAGATAAGCAAACTAATATTACCTACTGTACATTTAGGCAACAGGTATCAGAAAACATGGTTTATTATATGACAAATACACAAAAAACTCAAACACTCCCCTGGTACACGCCTTTGTCTTCTTTTAACACAAGTTGACTCACAAAGCTGTTGACTCTCAAATGAGGCTACGGACGCTGCTCCACGCATGCATCAGTGGACACGTGTGCTAAATTCTGTGCTTGCCGACATGGCTGCGAAAAGCTTCCATCATACCTGGGTTGGCTCGAACCACCATCCTTTCAGTTAACAGCCAAACACGATAGCCTTTTGCACCACAGAGACTGGTGGTGTGTGATCCTATGGGTAACGGTCACAAAATAATTTGACAGTGGGCGCGTCACACAGGCTAGACACAGCACTAATCCTGCGTCAGTAAACTGATGTTCAGAGAATGACACCCATTGGAAGGGACGAGAGAGAGCCAAAGAGCACGCCCAAGGAGGGGCTCGAACCCACGACACTGAGAAGGCTGGCCGCTGTTTTAATAAGTGCCAAACATTTCATGCGCAAAAAAAGAGCCTCGCTTTCACATAGGCTAGACAAGACATTTCCCAGGTAAAGTTGGGGTTAAACCTAGCGGTAGGCTTAGAGCAGGGGCGTCCCATTTCGATCCTAGAGGTTCCTTGTCCTTCCGAGCTTGGCTCCAAGCACAAAGAAACACACCTGAAGCTGCTGATCCCGATCTCACCACGGCGACTAGAAACTTCTAGGCGGAGATGGCTTCTAGGCGGAGATGAACCAGTAGTTCAATTCCAGGCTGCAGCAAAGTCAGATTGTGCTGAAGAATCATCCGTTTCCTGTTGTCTTGTCCTGGTGGTCCTCTGAGACAAGGTCTTTACAGGGGATCTGTATCTGGGGCTCTAGTTGTCCTGGTCTCCGCTGTCTTTCAGGGCAGTAGAGGTCCTTTCTAGGTGCTGATCCACCATCTGGTCTGGATACGTACTGGATCCGGGTGACTGCAGTGACCCTCTGATCTGGATACAGACTGGATCTGGTGGCTACGGTGACCTCGGAATAAGTGAGAAACAGACAAATATTAGCGTAGATGCCATTCTTCTAATGATGTAGCAAGTACATAGGGTGTTATGTGAAGTGTTCCCGGTTCCGGTTTACCTAATTAATGCAGCCTAAAAATCCTTTAACGGATTTGGATATTAAAAGCATATAAGTATGTTATGTGTAAGCCAGGTTAAAGAGATGGGTTTTTACTCTAGATTTAAACTGCAAGAGTGTGGCTGCCTCACGAACAATGTTAGGTAGGTTATTCCAGAGTTTAGGTGCCAAATAGGAAAAGGATCTGCCACCCACACTTGATTTTGGTATTCTAGGTATTATCAAATTGCCTGAGTTTTGAGAACGTAGCGGACGTAGAGGAGTATAATGTAAAAGGAGCTCATTCAAATACTGAGGTGCTAAACCATTCAGGGCTTTATAAGTAATAAGCAATATTTTAAAATCTAAACGATGTCTGATAGGGAGCCAGTGCAGCGTTGACAGGACCTGGCTAATATGGTCATAATTCCTGGTTCTAGTAAGAACTCTTGCTGCTGCCTTTTGGACTAGCTGTAGTTTGTTTACTAAGCGTGCAGAACAACCACCCAATAAAGCATTACAATAATCTAACCTTGAGGTCATAAATGCATGGATTAAAATTTCTACATTTTACATTGAGAGCATAGGCCGTAATTTAGATATATCTTTGAGATGGAAAAATGCAGTTTTGCAAATGCTAGAAACGTGGCTTTCTAAAGAAAGATTGCGATCAAATAGCACACCTAGGTTCATCAGAGTGTGAATGACAGAGCAGCCATCAAGTCTTAGACAGTGTTCTAGCTTATTTCATACAGAGTTTTTAGGTCCTATAATTAACACCTCTGTTTTTTTAAGAATTTAGCAGTAAGAAATTACTCGTCATCCAGTTTTTTATATCGACTATGCATTCCAGTAGTTTTTCAAATTGGTGTGTTTCACCGGGCCGCAAAGAAATATAGAGCTGTGTATCATCAGCATAACAGTGAAAGCTAACACCATGTTTCCTGATGAGATCTCCCAAGGGTAACTTATAAAGCTAGAAGAGTAGCGGCCCTAGTACTGAGCCTTGAGGTACTCCATATTGCACTTTTTATTGATATGATAGATCTTCATTCACTGCTACGAATTGATGGCAGTCATATAAGTACGATTTAAACCATGCTAATGCACTTCCATTAATGCCAACAAAGTGTCCAAGTCTATGCAAAAGAATGTTGTGGTCAATTGTGTCAAACGCAGCAGTAAGATCCAATAGAACTAATAGAGAGATACAACCACGATCAGATGATAAGAGCAGGTCATTTGTAACTCTAAGGAGAACATTCTCAGTACTATGATACGGTCTAAATCCTGACTCGAAATCCTCACATATACCGTTTTTCTCCAAGAAGGAATATAATTGTGAGGATTCCACCTTTTCTGTTATCTTGGACAAAAAAGGGAGATTCGAGATTGGTCTATAATTAACTAGCTCTTTGAGGTTAAATTGGTGTTTTTTGATGAGAGGCTTAATAACAGTCAGTTTGAAGGTTTGGGGGACATAGCAACAGGACCACTCTTCCACCCCTACTCAATGAACACCATTCACTCTTGTTCAATGTGCTGTAGGCTGACCTGACTGCTTCTATTGTTCTCATTTTGTAAGTCGCTTTGGATAAAATCGTCTGCTAAATGATTAAATGTAAATGTAATGTAAAGATTAATCTTTAATTTATACAGTCAAATATGCAATTCTGTTTTGCATTTTATTACTTTATTTAATTTCTGTACCTAAATCTGTTAGACCTACCTAAAAAACTGAAAATCACTATTTATTTTATTTGTATATTTACTCTGTTGTATTTAATTATGCTGTTGCTTGTAGTTGAGTAGTTAGATTTTTCTTATTTTCTTTATTTTTATTTGACACTATAGTTTAATGATTATTTTATTTTATAAAATAACAATATATTATTCCTTATTTTTGCACTAAATATTGATTTATGCCCTGTAAAAAGGTTACATGCAAGAGGTTATTCAGATGATGATCATTAATCTTGCAGGTGATCAGTGCTCTGATGGATTAAATAAAAAAGGGAGATCTTGAGGGGGAAAAACAATGGAATTAAAAAATAAAGTAAAAGGATAACATTAATAATGGTTTATTGTGGCTCCTGTCATGTTACCTTTATTTTTTACAGCACTTTATACCAGTGGCGGCTGCTGAAAATTTTCTTAAGTGGGGTTGTGGCACACTGGCACAGCAAACAATTTCAGCAAGCACTGCAATATGATTTATTGAAATGCAGACACAGTTTAAGAACATCTGGTCACATGTTTATTCGTTAAAGCATCTCTGAACAGTTAATTTACAAGTCGCAGTTAAATTCTGTATACTTCCATGACTCTGAGGATAACCATGTACAAGAAAATCAATGTGGTAAAAAAAACCCTGCATTTTTCTTTTTACTTATTAGTACAGGAATTTTGCTCTCCTCTCCTTCTGATTGACAAATTTCTCAATTACTTTTTTATTGAAGTCAGGAATGTCTCTGACGAGTTTCTTCTCAATCGAAAGCATTGCCAAAGCATGAAGGCGATCCTGGGTCATTGTATTTCTTTAAAGTCTTGATCCTATTCGAAGTAGAAAAGCACCTCTCTGACTCTGCTGTTGTCATAGGCTTGGGATTATGATCTTGAGAAGACTGACAGTCTCGGTGAAAGTACTTTGAAGATTGTTCTCAATGAAAAACTAGTACAGAGGCACGGCACCACTGTAAACCCTAAACTATTTTAACCCTAGACAGTTCTATTTTGAGCTTGGCCTTGTTCAGCATGGGGTATTCCTCCACTGTTGTTTCAAGTGCTGATTCAGGAAACGTCACACTGTGTTGTGGAAACAATTCTCCATGCAGCAATGTTGCACTGACGAGGTGCTGGGTAAAGGAGAACCTTGGTATGAATCAGGATTGTATCACATACCTGTAAAAACATTTTTAATCAAAAGTTATTCTGCGTGAATATAACATTCATCGTTGTGTTTTACAGCGTTTACTTCTGATTTTGCTATTGGTTTTCTAAACAAAACAAGGTCTACAGTAGCATTTCAATCAATAAAACAACCCATTTTCTGCTACAAGTATGTATATTATGTACCGTATTTTTTAAGTCGCATCAGTCCAAAATACGTCATGACGAGGAAAAAAACAAAGTCGCACTGGACTATAAGTTACATTTATTTAGAACCAAGAACCATGAGAAAACATTACAGCCTACTGCTGCGACAGGGCGCTCTAGGCTTTCAGTGTAGACTACAGGAGCACAGTGCAGCATAGAGCGCCCTCTCGCGGCTGGAGATGGTAATTTTTCTCTTGGGTAATTTCTCTTGCTTCATGTCAAATCATTTTGATAAATAAATCACATCTGACTATAAGTCGCAGGATCAGTCAAACTATGAAAAAAAAAAAGTGCGACTTATGGTCCAGAAAATACAGTACTTATTTTTCCCATTTGTGTGGATGACAGAAACATCATGCTACTTTTGACTGATCAGCACTTTTTTGCTACGGTTATGTAGACTTGGCCCATCGGTTTTATAACGGTGGCCAGCTACATGGTTTTCTTAGACTAGTCTTAAAAAGTTAGTGATGTAATTATTTCCTTCTAAACAGTACCTCTTTTTTTAATTCAATTAAAAAGTATACTGGTTAAGTTTGACTGACTGCTATTTGGTCAAACTAGTGCCTAACATTGTAATACAGTGGCTATTTTTATGCTACTGTACTGATATTAGTTCCTTTTATTGGTCACTAAAAGATGTTATATCCACTTACACACAGAAGCAAGATTATGGCATGGGTTGCTTCTATACACACACAATTATTTACAATATAGCTATAATTACACTATTTCATTTTCTTTAGAATTATAATAACATATAATAATGACAATAGTAAACAAGGGCATTTACCTGATTGCTTGCATGTTGTTTGTGAATCCCTGGACAGCTGCTTTAATGTAGACAGGGTCGATGTTCCTCTTCTGCAGCTGGTTGAATAGCATGTCTACATTTGGCATTATCTTGTGAAACAATGCAAGGAAAAACAGAAAGCCTCGTCTTCATCACAAAACCCCCTGCCTCTCTGACAGTTGAGTTATTGTCATGAGGAGGGTAGGGATGAACTCAAATGCAGACAGGAATGCACAAAACACAGGATTTATTATACACAAAAGGGGAAAACAAAACCCACGAGGGGGAAAATAACGACTAGGGCAGAGACTAAATAACTTAACAGGACTGGGTAGACACGATAAACAAACTCTAAACACTAGAACACTAACTACAAACAAACACTCACGGGCAATACAAAGACTTCTTCAAGGGGTTACAAGGATACAATCTCACAAGCTAACATGAAGGAACACATCTACTTAGAAACATATATAGAAACAATGAACCAACAAAAGACAGAGCACACTAGGGGATATAAATAGGAGAACTAATTAAGACACAACAGGTGGCACAGGTAAGGCAATCACGACAAAACTAGGATAACAAGAGGGCGGGGCAAGGGGGCGGGGCAAGGGGGCGGGGCAAGGGGACGAGACAACACAACACACTTTTACACAAAACACGGGTCTGTCATGATCCTGCCTCAAGACTAGAGAAAAGTCAGGACATGAAGGCAGAATCATGACAGTTATCAAAGTTCCCTGAGTCTCTGATGATCTGAAAACATTTTAAAAGGTCATCCTTGTGTCCGTAGACAGTGTTTACAGCACGACTTTGAAAGCTCCAACGTGTTGTAGAGGCTCTGGGAAGTCTGTGCGTAACCACTTGGTCAAGCACGGCGATTCACTTATGTGACCTGGAAAAGAAGGCAGAAAATCCACCAAGGTCAGACTTTTTTTTTTTTTTTTCAATTCTGGGGATGTGTGATGTCACCTGCTGTATGATGAGGTTCAGTTAATGCGCATAACAGTGAATGTAGTTAGCATTTTTGTACACATCTATTATCTTTCGCTGCAGTCCGCCGGTGCACCCTCTCATTACAGTAGCCCCTTCATAAGTTTGGGCAATTACTTTGTTTTTTCCCCATTTGGTAGTATGGTACTTAGCCTGTAACACACTCCTGGATATTATTATTAGAATCCATGTAATGTAGCAGAAGCACCAGCTGACAGCAGGTGGAGACGTCAGTCGTCTCGTCAGCTTGAATGGCAATAAAATCAGCTGCAGTTACTTCCTCTAGAATGTAATCCTTAATTACTGATAGCATCGAGTCCAACAGTTCCTTTTGTATCTTTTTAGATGTGCCATTAAAAACGTTTTCTGTCTTAAGGTGCTCCTCTAGTACATTGTCTAGTGAGGCAACAAAATCCACTAAACCCCTTAAAATACCAGGGTTGTCTGACGAGTCAGTTTCGTCGTGCCCACGCAAGGCCAACTCAAAAGCCCCACAAAACTTAACACAATCAATTATCTTGGATAAAATATACAGATTTGTATCCACCTCCGCATTGTGTTTTCTTATCGCAATCCTGTGGCCATCGTCTAACTGAGTAGCAATGTTCACTCTTTCCAAAATGGCTAGTTTGACAGAATTATCCATGTGTGCCCTGGTGTTCTCATGTTTTCTTATTTTTTCAGAAAGGTGCTTCATATCTCTCACTCCCGTAACTGTCCATGCTGTATCTGCCCCAGTTGTTTTAAACAGCCAGCACGGAAAGCAAAATAAGGCATTAGCAGAAACGCACCCACATAGCCAGGCCTTTTTGGTGTACCAATGTGAAGAGTAGCTTTGCTTGTACGTCTTCCCCTTTTCGGTTGTCTGCTGTCTGATTAAGAGGTCAGGTTGAACTGGACCCAGTTCTTTTACCTTCAGTTTTTCTGCCAAAGTTCTCTTCTCAAACGGTCATTGGAGTAGAGATTTTACAGAGTTTTCGTGTCTGGAACTAATTACACCTGAGTCCGCCATTGTCACATAACATTAATTGAAAATCGCGCCAATACTGGCCAAGCCCTAATTTGAGCAGTTTGGGGGTGACAAAAAAATTGCCCATTGCAGATAAGAAATGAGGACGCTGATTGGCTAAATTTTATGTCACATCTTGAATATATTTTTATATTGAATAGGCATTTGACTAAATTCTAAGACCCGCCTCCTTTGGGCGATTTCTCGATTGCCCCTCAGCTGAAATTGAGTGCTGCACACAGAGAGGACATATGGTGATTGTGAAAAAATATATTTTCCACAGATGATTTTCTAATATATTACATCATGCAAATATACATTTAAATAATTTATATGATTATAATTTTGCGTGTGTGTTTCAGGGAAGGCGGCGCACTAGCACCCTCAGTTGGCCAGCCGCCACTGCTTTATACAATATCATTCCCGCCGCAGGACCTTTACATTGACTTAAGATTGAAATCACTCGCAGCAGATGCTCAAGAGTGAGTGAGTAATCAAAAAACCTTTGCTTTAGCCTCAATTGAGTGAAACAGCATATGTGTAACTTCGGCCATTCTCAGTGGTGTGACTGGGACACTTACTCTGCTTGTCATCATAGAAACAGATAATCAGATTGTGATGTTTATTGCCGCTTCAGTAATATTCTGAATATGCTGCCTTCCTTTGTTTCGACCATGGTTTCGACACACAGCTCCACTGCAGTGTTGCCAACTTCTTTTAAGTGGAAAGTAGCTAAACCAGGGGTGCAGGGTTTCATATTTTATTGAAGCACCCCTGGGCACTGCCATAGGCTAGCGGACCCCCACCTGCTGTTAGCATTCCGTTGACTTCCTTTCATTTTGGCGTCATTTTGACAGCGAATTACTTTACATTTGAGACATTTAAAGACTCCATTTGTCCATTGATTATTTCCAAAGAACCACCAAATTGTATAAAAGGCTCCATTACCTTGTATCTTACATGTGGCCCCCTAGAGCAGTTTTTGTAAAAATAGGCTAACGATTGCGTCAAAACCTGCGACTCTCTGTCGCACAGTAGAGAAATTCCCGTATGGACAGGAGGAGAAGCTCGCAGGCAATCTTTTACTATCTATGAGGCTATCAACGGGACAAAATAATTTAACAACGTCTGTAAGATTCGGTTTGTGATTCAGATTTCTCTTGGCACAGCGATTAGAAGATTTACAATGGCAGATAGGTTGCTCACGTGACATCATCAAGCTAACTTTGACTCTGCGCAGTACAATCGACCATAGGGTTGCCACCCATCCGTTAAAATACGGAATCGTCCCACATTTGAAAATGAAATAGTGCGTCCCATTTTGAATCAATATTTTCGGAGTTGTCTTCAATGCAGCATCTCATGCAGATCATCCCGCATTCTGTGAAGACTCATCCTACTCTGCCCCTGATTGGGTTGACTCGCTGCCATCGATGGATTGGTTGGTTTGTTTCAGGTTCACAGCCAATCAGAGTCAGAGGAGGGCGGGTCTCTTGGCAGAGAGTCGATTTGAAAGAATGGCAGAGGCTGCTCCAGATACCATTGTCGGCGAGTGTTCTCTGTTGCGCACAGTGGCTTGTCAGATGTGCGACAGCACAACATGGGAGAACAACATTCATACACTTTACAATAAGGTTCATTTATTAAAGGTACCGTTTTTTGCACTTTTTTAAGCTTTGATTGTGTTTACAGTGTGCAATATAACACGTAACGAGTTCTGATTGTGCCAGCGGTTCCTGTGTTGTATTCGACAGCAGCTTAGCGCGTGCTTCCCTCCAGGAAACGTGATTGGGCTTTAGTTTAGTTTTGAGAAGCAAGTGGGCAGAAGCATGTGCTGGAGATGTACTTATAATCACAGGAACGTTTTTACTGACGATATGCGCATGAAAATCGCATTCGTTTTTTTGCACCAACTTAAATAATAAAATACACTTACCGGTTGGATCCATAAACAACACCTTCTCCAGACAAAGAGGGAACTGCTCCATCTTTCAAGAATAATATTTGTGCGAATCCGACATTAAACTGATTAAGATTGAGGAAGCTGTCCTCAGCAAAATGTGCTGCACATAGTTTACATGTGGATTATAATTTTCAAGAACCGAGTTAAACATAAATTTTAACCATTAATCTCCAAGTACAGTGTCCCTGGGAAGCCCAAACAAAGACATGGTGACAAACACAAACACAACTCTTCTTCTTCTCCATCGGAGCACAACAAGACCACGCCCCCCTTTTTGTGAATTCATGTGGGCGGAGGTTAGTCAAAAAACGGTTTTAGTTACGTCATTACTGCAGGAACTAGAGGGATGTAGTCCAAACAGGTCATTTTTTGTAGGCAAATTCTGTTAAATAAAATATCTCGCTTGACATTGAACTTTGAGCTTTAGAATTTTACAGATATTATTTATACTCTAACAAGAACATTACACACTAACTAAAGTTTAAAACATGGGATCACGAAGAAGGGGACCTTTAAACATTAGTGTATTAACTAAAATGAACTAACAATGAGTAAGTAATACATTTCTTACAGTATCTATTAATCTTTGTTAATGTTAGTTAATAGAAAAAAAGCTGTTCATTGTTTGTTCATGTTAGTTCAGTGCATTAACTAATATTAACAAGATTTTAATAAAGTAATATTAAATGTGGAAATTAACATGAACAAAGATGAACAATTGCTGTATAAGGGCAGTTCATTATTAGTTAATGTTAATTAATGTAGTTAACTAATGAAACTTATTTTAAAGTGTTCGCATTTTGTTAATTATGGTTAAGGTGTACAGTCAGACACATAATCATTATCTTAATAAGAGATAAGATAGATAGTTTTAATAATAAGAAGATAGTGCCTAAGTGAAGCAAATAAACACCTCAACTAATTTAAATGATTACATTTTCAATAGGCTACTGTAGAATTAACAATAGACTATATAAAATAGATTAACTTACCAATAATAATAAAAAAAATGGTGTATTTAGAAATGTTTGTAGATCGGTTATTTATTATGTGGTTTCACTGTTTGGATGGTGTTACTGTCTGCAAACAATGACAAATATTGTATCCAAAATCTGTGTTCATACCACCTTATACAATTACTAAAGTTCATTAGCAGTTAATATTTTTTTGAAAACATGTTTTAATTTGTGATTTACCACCACTGGCACGTCATCGGAAATGTGGTCATATAGCCGCATTTCCACTGTCGGGCCAGTGCGAGCCAGGGCTTAAAGCGGGCCGCGCGGGGCTCATAGTCTCGGGCCAGTAGCACCGAGGCCAGAATAGCGCAGGGTTTCCACAGTCAGGGCCTGAAGCTCTGCTGCACGTCACTAAAACGTCCTTTACACACCTCTCAGAACAACGTCATGCAACCTCATCATTTCACCAATAAAGAGAAGTTATCAGAAAACTAAGAAGTAAATCACCGGAACATGACCGATCACACAGGAACATGAAAGCGGCCGTTTGTTTGCATGCTTTGTTATATATTCAGATTCAAAAGCATGGATGTAGAATAAGTGATACATTGATCATATTGATTTAATTTATCAGGACTCAAAATTAATCACACATAAATACACTTATTTCTATTGTATTTATTTATTTTTAACGCTTATGAAAATAGCCTGCTTATTCAGTCGAGTCTGTTGACAGTAGCCGCCACATTAAGAATGAATGATAATATCTATATTTATAAAAGCTCCCAAACAAAAACATTATTATATTATTTTTATGACGTGAGCTAAACTCTCGAGACGAGGCTTGTGACAGATAATATACATTACTAAATAAATACACGATTGTGATAGAGAATAAGAAGCTGACATCTGATTTCCTCAAGCGGTCATATTTACCATGTTTACTATGGTAATGTTAATGCCCAGCGTGCATAGTGTTTTGCATCGGTTATAAATATTTCTGCCTTGTATGGTGATTTATAATCCACATTGGATCAAGTTATTTCAAAGACTTGCTGCTGAATGAAAGTGAGTTTTGAGCTTGACTTATTTAAAAAAGTGTTTAATGCTGGTGTTATAGCTGTTATCTTTCTGAAATGATCCGCAGCACAGACTCTCTATTTTTATAAAAGCTCCAGAACAAATATCATTATTATATTTTGATGATATGCAACGTGGAGCTAAACTCACGAAACGAGACGACCGATAAAATTTTACTATTATTATTGTAAGGACGAAAGAACCTGAGATACTTTGATCTCATGAGAAACAGACAATACAAACATACACAGGCATCTTCGAGACACCCCACAGAGTGGAGGAGCAGGAGACCTCCTCCCCTTCTGGCCATTTGTTTCATTTTAAATCCCTTCACCCATTCTTCCTTCTACTCAGTCTGCTCAAAATGATTACATGAAAATGTCAATGCAAGTGAACTAACACTCATGTTTAGTATCATTGGAAATGTCTCAGTGCAACTGGTACAATGGTCTCACTCTCACAAAAGTAGATTAGAAGATAATACAGATCTGAAGAGTCAGGAGATATCTTGATTACTGTGATGGGAGTGTCCTTTCCTAGGGCCCTCCATGTAAATTACCCCCTGTTCCCATTGAGTTGTAAAACCACCCAGGCTTGGGACCTGAGGTAATGCAAATTCCAATTGTTAGTTTCTGTCTTCATCTCGGGGGATGTTTGTCTTGGTCGGAGGTATTTAAATGATTGCAGCAAGAGGATCAGGGCGATTTCTGTAGCCAGAAAGCCCGTAGTGTGTTGTGTGTCTCTTCACTTCATACTATGTATTTTCTAAGGTCAGGTGTGCATATTTTAATTTTAGATTCATCTTTGAGAATTTGATGTTTTGTATTGATATGATTTGATGTGTTTCAATTGGATATGTAATTGGCAAAATACATATCTACCTGACTGTAAATAAATTGTTACATTTTGATTCTATTCTGTCTTACTCTGTAATTATTGACTAGTAGATTACATTGTATCCTTGTTAGCAACATGAGTACCCGAATGAATGAGTTAATATAAAAATAGAGTTAACTAGAATAATCAAATGTCAGAAGAATATTAATTAAAAAGGCATACAACCAATTTGCATTTCAACCTAAATTCGAGGTCATACTAAAATGGAGTCAGATTAAATAATAAAATGGAGTCAGATTTGAGTTTAACCTAAAATGAATAACTCTACGCGCTGAAAGACAGAACACGCAGGAAACCTTCATCCAGCACCGGATACCTTCCTTGGGCCGAGTGTCTGGACCTTACATTATACACAATTGTGATAGAGAATAAGAAACTGCCATCTGATTTATCCAAGCGGTCATATTTACCATGTTTACTATGGTAACGTTAATGTTTAGCGTGCATAGTCTTTTACATCGCTCATAAATATTTCTGCCTTGTTTAGTGATTATAATTCACATTGGATCAAGTTATTTCAAAAACTTGCTGCTAACTAAGAGTAAGTTTTGAGCTCAACTTATTTTAAAAAGTCTTTAATGCCGGTGTTAATGCTGTTATCTTTCTGAAATGATCCGTGCTGATGAGTTCTCCAGACACGGAGAAACTCCGCCTTTGTGCATAACCCCTCCTCTAGCCCCAGCTGGCCTGCTTTGGCCCAAGGTTTTCATCGGGCCAAAAAACCCTGGCCGTTGGCCCCGAGGAAGCCCCGGCAAGGCACGATCAAGCCCCGGAAGTGACAGTGGAAACGCGACTGGCCCTGGCACGCCCGGTTTAAGCTCGCCAGTGGAAACGTGGCTATAGTGGCTCAGAGGGTTGTTCCCCCAGGCATCCCTTATATTTCTGTATTGAAGGTGGCAACCCTAATCGACCCCCAGGAAGTGCGTGCTTCTAATTGACTTCACTTGTCTCCGTTGAATCCAATGGGGTCCTTGTGTCCATTTCTTTTTACTAAATGGAGCTAGATGACTTTATGTGCTGTTCATCGTATTGTATTGCCTCCCTATGCTTACATACTGCATTTTAATTCAGCCAAATTCGGAATAAAATGTTTTTATTACTATATTTTAATGTTTCTGTTATCAGACAGTGGAATGAATATTATAATTACTGAAACGCGGTCCATTACGACTACATAACCAGCTCTCAAAAATGAATCTGCACTAAAATCCTATTCACGACATTGTCTAATGAAATCAAATACAAATACGATAAATCAGTGGTTGTGCTGTGACTGATGTCGGCTATACTTGCTTGTAAAATAGAGTTAGAAGCAACAAAATATCTTTTTTATTTTTTAACTTAAAGGGTTGTTCCTCTCTGCGCTCGTTGAACAGCAGATACAGAGATAGAGGCTCGCGCTGGGAAAGAGAGACTTCGCGCTTGTGTGGCAGCACCAGAGAGTCTCAGAGACAAAATAATGATTGTCCAAAAATTCGCTAGATTTGTCCCTAGTCGCTTTTTTTGGAAAAAAAAAAAGTTGCTAAATCTATCGACAAAGTCGCCAAGTTGGCAACTCCCCTGCCCAGTGGACCCGCTTCAACCGTCTCGCAAGTGTTGATAGGCTGGGTGTCGATCCAGGATGGCGGCATGTTAAGATAACTATTAGTAGCTCTGCTGACAAAAAACTATTATAACTCATGTAAACCGTCTACTTTCAACTGGTTACCTCACACATCCATTGTGTGTTTTATTAATGATGTAACTGTGGAATTATTATGCCAAAAAGTGCTGGAAAATGTAAAGAACGGGCGAATATGATTTCTTAACTCTTTGCTTAACTCATCTTCCCGACACGCCAACTAAGCCTGTTTCTAAGAAAGGAAAAATGGAGAGTTTGGAAGTTGTGGTCGCGATGCTATCATCCATTTCATCACTGATCAACGAGCGCTCTGATTCTCTTGAAAAGTTGGTGAGTAATAATGCTATGAAAATTGAGGGCTTGAAAAAGACTGTGGACTTTGTCTCTGCTGAAGTCAAAGATATGAAAGTGAAGGTTGACCACCTAGCTTCTTGGTTGCAACTCGGCGAGCAGCGAATTGAGACGTGTGAAACTCGTTTAGACATGGAGAGATATTCGAGGCGCTGGAATCTTCGGCTGCGAGGGGTTCCAGAAAAGGAGAAGGAGAACATCAGGGATGAAGTCATTCGCATATGTGAACAAACATATCCTGAAGGGAAGGGCAAACTCTCCTTTGCTATAGACTCAGTTCACAGATTGGGGAAAAAGCAAAATGAAATTGGCAACAAGTCTGTCTCTCGTGCTGTCATAGTACAGTTTACCTCACGCATTATCAGGGATGCTATATGGAAGGCAGCGAAGTCTTTGGTTTATCTTGAGGACAATGTGATGCGGTTTATGGAAGACCTTACTCCACTGGACAGAGAAAGACGGAAGAAGTTGTGGCCTATGGTAGAAGAAGCACGCGCAGCTGGAAAAGCTGCCTACTACGTCGGTGCACACGCCCTCATAAATGGTACTGAGATCCGTTTGCCTGCTGCGTCTGCTGAAAAATAAATAAAAAATAAGAAGACTCAGACTTTATTTTACGTTCATAACACCCTTTAGCGGACCAGTTTATCGTCGACAAACTTTACAATTTTTATAGAAGTTTTCGATTACCAGCTACTATCACATCTACGGAAGATGCGTCTGTATTATTACGGCTTGTGTTTTTCTTAACAAATGTTACTTTTTTCGGCAACCAGTTGTCATGTCTTGACGGAAGGATTTTCTCTCAGTATGTTCAGCTGAGCTACGTTTCTCAGGTTTATACTTACTACTTGTTGTTCTCTTTTTGCACTTGCTTTAACTTTCTCTGTTCATTGACTTGTTCATTATTTCTATTTCTGTTATCTCTCTAAATGCCAGGGGTTTGAGAGAATCTGTGAAGCGTAAAACTCTTTTTCTTTTTGGGAAAAAATACAATACCGACTTCTGTTTCTTCCAAGAGTCTCACTCAACTGTTAATGACTGTAACTTCTGGAAATCACAGTGGGGAAAAGATGCATGGTTTTCTCATGGATCTGAATGTTCGGCAGGTGTTTTAACACTAAAAAATAAGTTTGCTGGTGATGTTCTACATTATTACTGTGACCCTTGCGGGCATTTTTATTTTTTTGGTTCTTTGCACTAATAACATTTTCATTTTTTTGATTAATGTGTATGGTTACAACACTTCAAATGAAAACAGAGCTCTTTTTGAGGTGGGCTCTTTTTGAACAAAATTGCCTTATGGCTAAACAAATATCCATCTGATATAATTTGTATTGGAGGAGACTTTAACATTGCTTCAGATAATTTGCTAGATTGTATGCCACCAAAGAACACTCCATGTAACTTGTTATTAAAAACCTTTATGGAGAAATGTGACTTAACAGATATCTGGAGACAAAAAGGCTAATACAGAAAAAATATATTGCACTAGTTGGGAACTCTTTAAATTTGAGGCTTGAAAATATTTAAGACATGTTGGCAGTCATCTTGCTAAAGTTAATAAAGAACAGGAATGGGAATTACCTCACTCCTAAACAAAGGGTCTAATAACTCAATGTAGATAAAGAAATATGGAAGAATTACAAAGCAAACTAGACAACATCTATAAAAAAAGGAGCCTTTATAAGGTCTAGGAAAAGATGGCTGGAGGAAGGTGAACAGAATACCTCCTACTTCTTTAGATTAGAAAATAATCATGCAATGTTAAATACTATTCATCAATTAAAAATTAATGATAAAATATCCAAGGACCCTAAAGAGATTTCAGAGTATTGCTCCACCTTTTACTGTAATCTACATGCGTCACAGTATGATGCTAAAGCCTCAAATGACTTCTTAAATTCAGTGGAAGTGAATAAAAAAATAAATAATTTAGATAAGCCTGTGTGTGACCAACCTATTAGTTTAGAAGAAATAATCAATTCAATTCATAATTTAAAAAATAATAAGTCTCCTGGAACTGATGGTCTAACCTTAGAATTTTACAAGTTATTTGCTGAGCAACTAACCCCTTTTCTTCTTTCAGTTTTTTGTGAAAGTTTATTTAAGTCCAGCCTCCCATCTACCATGACTCAGGGGTTAATTACCCTTATTCCTAAACATAAAAAAGATTTGACTATAATTGATAATTGGCGGCCAATTAGTCTTTTGGATAATTATTATAAATGAATTGCTTCTATATTTGCAAAAAGAATCAAATATGTATTAGAATGTATTATAGATGAAACTCAGTCAGGTTTTATGAAAAACAGGCACATTTCGAATTATGTAAGGTTGGTTTTAGATACATTAGATTATTCTTATTTGATTGATGAAAATAGTTAGGGTTAGGGTTAGGGTTATTTTATTCTTAGATTTTCGCAAAGCATTTGATACTGTGGAGCTTCTTTTTTATTTTCTTCTTTAAAGGTTTTTGGGTTTGGTGAGTTTTTTTGTGCAGCTGTTGAAACCCTGTATTATAATGCTAATTGCTCAATCAAACTCAAACATGGAACTACATCTAGATATGATTTAAAAAGAGGTATTAGACAGGGTTGTCCTATTTCTCCGTATCTTTTCCTGCTTGTAACTCAGCTATTATCTATGCATGTTAGTGTCAAGTGAGGCGATACAGAAAACAGGGAGAGATCCAATTGCAGGTAAGCAGTATATTATAGGGCAAATCCGAAGGGGTTAACAGTCCAGGCAGGGTCAAAACCAGAATATCCAACACAAAACATAAACAAGACGTGGACACAGAGCAAGGCAAGGCAAGACAAGGGCAAGAGTTGACGGACCTGTAGAACGCATAGACATTAGACAAGGACTCCGTAACAAGGACAGAAACAACCCAGGTATTTAAAGACAAGTGCAAACGATGTAAGTGAAAACAGCTGAAAACAATGAACAGTGACGATAAGGGGAAGTGAGACCTCTAGTGGACACCCAGTGATACACAGACCAGACACACTGTGACATAACCCCCCCTCTAAGGAGCAGCTACCAGATGCTCCTCAGACACACCAAACAGAACAAAAAGGACCAGGAGGGAGGAGGACCGGAGGAGGTTCAGGGGGAGGGATGGAGGGCCAGACAAACTAAGGGGAACAGACAGAAACATAACAGAACTCAAATACACAAAACAGAAGTCCATAAAGGGCATGTTGAGGCGTCCACCAGGGCGGAGCAGAGGACCACCACAGCCGTGTGGTCAAGGCCAGAGCCCTCCAGGGTGGAGCGGAAGACCACCACGGCCTTGTGGTCAAAGTCAGAGCCCTCCAGGGCAGAGCGGAAGACCACCACGGCCTTGTGGTCAAAGCCAGAGCCCTCCAGGGCGGAGCGGAAGACCACCACAGCCTTGTGGTCAAGGCCAGAGGCCTCCAGGGCGGAGCGGGAGACCACCACGTCCACGTGGTCACCGCCAGAGTCCCCCAGGGCAGAGCGGACGACCACCACGTCCTCGTGGTCAACGTCAAAGTCCCCCAGGGCGGAGCAGATGACCACCACGTCCTCGTGGTCAACGTTGGAGTCCCCCAGGGTGGAGCAGATGACCAACACGCCCCCGTGGTTGAGACAGGAGTCCCCCAGAATGGAGCAGCAGACCACCCAGTGACTTGACTTGGCTCTGGAGAGTAATCGGTGACTGGCCCTGGCTCTGGAAGGTCCACAAACACCTGACTCGACTCTAGAGGGTCCACTGGCACCCGACTCGACTCGACTTCAGAGGGTCCGCCGGAACCCGACTCGACTCCTGAGAGTCCACCGGAACCTGACTCGACTCCTGAGAGTCCACCGGAACATGACTCGACTCCTGAGAGTCCACTGGAACATGACTCGACTCCTGAGAGTCCACCGGGACATGACTCGACTCCGGAGAGTCCACCGGAACCTGACTCGACTCCTGAGAGTCCACGGGAACCTGACTAGACTCCTGAGAGTCCACGGGAACCTGACTCGACTCCAGAGAGTCCACCGGAATCAGACTCGACTCCGGAGAGTCCACCGAAACCTGACTCGACTCCTGAGAGTCCACGGGAACATGACTCGACTACGGAGAGTCCACCGGAACCTGACTCGACTCCGGAGAGTCCACCGGAACCTGACTCGACTCCGGAGAGTCCACCGGAACCTGACCCGACTCCGGAGAGTCCACCGGAACCTGACCCGACTCCGGAGAGTCCGCGGGAATCTGACTAGACTCTGGACTGTCTGTGAAGACCCGAGGTGCCTTGGCTTCGGGCACTGTCTCTGGAACGGTCTCGGGCACCGCCTCGGTCAAGGCATCGGGAGCGACCTCGGACACCGCATCGGGAATGGCCTCAGGCACCACCTCGGTAATGGCCTCGGGAGCAGCATCGGTCACCGCCTCGGCCTCCGGAACAGCATCGGTCACCGCCTCGGCCTCCAGAACAGCATCGGTCACCGCCTCGGCCTCCAGAACAGCATCGGTCACCGCCTCGGCCTCCAGAACAGCATCGGGCACCACCTCGGGCACCGCCTCGGGGACGGCAGCGGTCCGCTCGGGAATGTCCTCCTTGGACGGCAGCGGCCCGCTCGGGAACGACCTCGTACACCGCCTCGGCATCGGGCACCACCTCGACCTCCAGAACAGCATCGGGCACCGCCTCGGCGTCGGGCACCACCTCGGTCTCTGGAATGGCATCGGCCACCGCCTCGACCTCTGGAACAGCATTGGGCACTGCCTCGGCATCAAGGACCACTCCGGCCTTCGGAATAGCATCTGTCACCGTCTCGGCCTCCAGAAAAGCATCGGGCACCACCTCGACCTCTGGAACAGCATCGGGCACCGCCTCGAGGACGGCAGCGGTCCGCTCGGGAACGTTCTCCAGGCCTTGAGGAACGGTAGGCGCCCGTCTCCTCGTCCTCTGTCCTCTATGACGGCGAGTCGGTGGCACCTGGACTGGCGACTCAGGCGTTGAGTCGGCCATCTTGTGCTGTGGCACTGGGCTGGTGGCCATCTTGTGCTGTGGCTCTAAGCTGGCGGCCATCTTGTGCTGTGGGGCTGGGCTGGCAGCCATCTTGTGCTGTGGCGCTGGGCTGGCGGCCATCCTGTGCTGAGGCACTGGCTTAGCAGCCATGACGTGAACCGTCTTGGGAACTTCTAGGATCCTTGATAGCATCTCGAAGTAGTCGAGAAGGGTGTCAGCGGCCATCTCGGGCGTTGGTGCTGAGCTGGAAGCCATCTTGCCCTGTGGGGTGAGGCTGGTTTCCATCTGGCCTCGTGGTGCGGGGTTGGTGGTTATGCACCGCAGCGGCGCTGGGGCGGCGGCCATCTTGTGCTGTGCTTCCTCTCGCCCACCTCCTCCTCGACGACCTCCCCTGGTCCCGCGAAACACGACCAGGCGGGTCCCCTCAAAGATCGCCTCTCTCCTGCTCGATGACTAGGGAAGAAGCGTGAACCGGCATACCGCTGGATCTCGTTGTGGACGGAGTCCTTCTGTCACGTGAGGCGACACAGAAAACAGGGAGAGATCCAATTGCAGGTAAGCAGTTTATTATAGGGCAAATCCGAAGGGGTTAACAGTCCAGGCAGGGTCAAAACCAGAATATCCAACACAAAACATAAACAAGATTTGGACACAGGGCAAGGCAAGGCAAGGCAAGGCAAGGCAAGGCAAGGCAAGACAAGACAAGACAAGACAAGGCCAAGAGTTGACGGACCTGTAGAACGCATAGACATTAGACAAGGACTCCGTAACAAGGACAGAAACAACCCAGTTATTTAAAGACAAGTGCAAACGATGTAAGTGAAAACAGCTGAAAACAATGAACAGTGACGATAAGGGGAAGTGAGACCTCTAGTGGACACCCAGTGATACACAGACCAGACACACTGTGACAGTTAGAAAAAGTATTTTAAAGGTATTTCAATTGCAAATAGAGATATAAGCCAGTTAGCCGATGATACAACCCTTTTTTTTAAATAGTGATCAAATTCCAATTGCAATTAATGTTATTAAAAAATGTACTTATGCCTCTGGTCTCTATCTCGATGTCAGTAAGTGTGAGCTAATGGCTGTTAAAGACTGTGTTTTAACAAGTATTAGTAACATTCCTGTCAAGGAGAGTGTTACATACTTGGGTGTCATTATTGTTAAAGACCAGCTGAAAAGATGTTCTTTGAATTTCAACCCCATAATAGACAAAACCAAAAAAAAAATTAATTTCTGGCTTCAAAGAGATCTCTCCTTAAAGGGAAGAGTTCTTCTTACGAAAGCTGAAGGCATAGCCCGACTAACATATGCATCCTTATCTTTGGATCTTGATAACCTTACTAGTAAAAATATTGATAAAATGCTATTTGATTTCTTATGGAAAAATCGCACACACTATGTAAAAAAGACTGTAATTATGAACTCATATGAGAATGGTGGCCTTAATTTTCTAGATTTCACCACAATGAACCATACCTTTAAGATTAATTGGATTAAGCATCACTTAAAAAGCCCCACTTCTGTTTGGAATTTTATCCCTCACTATGCTTTTTCAAATATTAGTGGTCTTAGTTTTGTTTTGTTGTGTAATTATAATATATATACAATTCCAGCTAAGTTATCTGCTTTCCACAAACAAGTGCTTTTATCTTAGAGAAAAATGGTATATGTGAGGATTTCCAGTCAGGATTTAGACCGTATCATAGTACTGAGACTGCTCTCCTTAGAGTGACAAATGATCTGCTCTTATCATCTGATTGTGGGTGTATCTCTCTATTAGTTTTATTGGATCTTAGTGCTGCGTTTGACACAATTGACCACAGCATTCTTTTGCATAGACTTGAACACTTTGTTGGCATCAGTGGAAGTGCATTAGCATGGTTTAAATCGTACTTATATGACCACCATCAGTTCGTAGCAGTGAATGAAGATGTATCATGTCAATCACAAGTGCAGTATGGAGTACCTCAAGTCTCAGTACTAGGGCCGCTACTCTTCACGCTTTATATGTTACCCTTGGGAGATATCATCAGGAAACATGGTGTTAGCTTTCACTGTTATGCTGATGATACTCAGCTCTATATTTCCTCGCAGCCCGGTGAAACACACCAATTTGAAAAACTAATGGAATGCAAAAAATTGGATGACGAGTAATTTCTTACTGCTAAATTCAGAAAAAACAGAGGTGTTAATTATAGGGCCTAAAAACTCTGCTTGTAATAACCTAGAACACTGTCTAAGACTTGATGGTTGCTCTGTCAAGTCTTCGTCATCAGTTAGGAACCTAGGTGTGCTACTTGATCGCAATCTTTCCTTAGAAAGCCACGTTTCTAGCATTTGTAAAACTGCATTTTTCCATCTCAAAAATATATCTAAATTACGGCCTATGCTCTCAATGTCAAATGCAGAAATGTTAATCCATGCATTTATGACTTCAAGGTTAGACTATTGTAATGCTTTATTGGGTGGTTATTCTGAATGCTTAGTAAACAAACTACAGCTAGTCCAAAATGCAGCAGCAAGAGTTCTTAATAGAACCAGGAAGTATGACCATATTAGCCTGGTCCTGTCCACACTGCACTGGCTCCCTATCAAACATCGTATAGATTTTAAAATATTGCTTATTACTTATAAAGCCCTGAATGGTTTAGCACCACAGTATTTGAATGAGCTCCTTTAACATTATACTCCTCTACGTCCGCTACGTTCTCAAAACTCAGGCAATTTGATAATACCTAGAATATCAAAATCAACTGCGGGCGGCAGATCCTTTTCCTATTTGGCTCCTAAACTCTGGAATAACCTACCTAACATTGTTCGGGAGGCAGACACACTCTTGCAGTTTAAATCTAGATTAAAGACCCATCTCTTTAACCTGGCATACACATAACATACTAATATGCTTTTAATATCCAAATCCGTTAAAGGATTTTTAGTCTGCATTAATTAGGTAAACCGGAACCGGAAACACTTCACATAACACCCGATGTACTTGCTACATCATTAGAAGAATGGCATCTACGCTAATATTAGTCTGTTTCTCTCTTGTTCCGAGGTCACCGTAGCCACCAGATCCAGTCTGTATCCAGATCAGAGGGTCACTGCAGTCACCCGGATCCAGTACGTATCCAGACCAGATGGTGGATCAGCACCTAGAAAGGACCTCTACTGCCCAGAAAGACAGCTGAGACCAGGACAACTAGAGCCCCAGATACAGATCCCCTGTAAAGACCTTGTCTCAGAGGACCACCAGGACAAGACCACAGGAAACAGATGATTCTTCTGCACAATCTGACTTTGCTGCAGCCTGGAATTGAACTACTGGTTTCGTCTGGTCAGAGGAGAACTGACCCCAACTGAGCCTGGTTTCTCCCAAGGTTTTTTTCTCCATTCTGTCACCAATGGAGTTTCGGTTCCTTGCCGCTGTCGCCTCTGGCTTGCTTAGTTGGGGTCACTTCATCTACAGCGACACTATTTAAACTGAACAGAGATGACATAACTGAATTCAATGATGAACTGCCTTTAACTATCATTTTGCATTATTGAGACACTGTTTTCCAAATGAATGTTGTTCAGTGCTTTGACGCAATGTATTTTGTTTAAAGCACTATATAAATAAAGGTGATTGATTGATTGATTGATCTTGGTCCTTAATATATAAGCACAATTTTTCTCCGCATCGCTGTTTCATCTGGAATGACAGAAACATTCTTTATAAACACAAATCTCTTTTTTAAAGAACTGGTTTGACAACGATATTAAATTGATTAGTCAGTTATATAATAAAGAAGGAACACTCTTTTCTTATGATGAATTCCTTTCTTATTATAAAATACCAGTCACTCAAAGAGATTTTTGCAATGGTTTTTGGTTCAATCCCTTCTGGTTGTAATGACACGGAGGCGGCGTTAGAATCCATGTGCAGTTTAATAATATCCACAGCAGACAAATCCAAACAGTAGGCAGAGAGTCGTAATCGTAGAAGGCAGAGAATCATACACAGATTGGCAGTCCAATCCAAACAACAAGACAGTGGGCAAATCCAAAGGCAGTAACGAGGAAACCAGGCAAAGATCATACACAATAAGGCAAACTATGGCAATGGGAAAAACGCTCGGTGAGGCAGACAGGCTGGCGATACTTCGCAACGTGATAGAGGTTGCGGCCATGCTTAAATATCCAACAAACAGGAAGTACAGGTGAAGCAGAGGGAGCGGAACACAGTCAGTACTCAGGAGAGGGCTCCCTTTGCTGGCGTGGCATTACACTGGTACACAAATGCTATTTAGAGGTATTGATAAAGACCATTCTCCCGTTTCAGTATCTTTTGATGTTACTAAATCTTATGTTGGTAAAATTTGTTTTTCATCATACCTCAAGAGTAATAATAGAGCTATTCGTACTCTTTTCCAAAAAGACATTTTTACTGTGCCTTATATCTTGTCTCGCTGGGCCTCCTCATTAAATGGAAATTGTATTTGCTGGAGGAAAGTGTGGTTATTACCACAAAAATATCATCTTAGAAATAAGATTAAAGCAGTTTCTTATAAACTTATTCACAGATTTTATCCAGCAAGTCATTACTTACAAAAAATTATGTAAATTGTACTTTTTGTAATGAATATGAGGAAACTGCATTGCACTTATTTTGGAACTGTGCATATTCAGTTACACTATGGGGCAAGGTCCAAAAGTTTATTAGGGAGAATTTTCAGTGTTTAAAACATTTTTCACTCTTATGGAAAAATATAATTTTTGGTTTAACTGACTATCCTCATGAAAAAGAACAGTGCTTTTATTTAATTAATTTACTTATTCTGTTGACCAAATTTCACATTCATAAATGTAAATTTAGCAATATAAATCCCAATTTTATGGTTTTGTTAACTGAAATGTGTATTTATATTGACAGTATCAGAGACTCTGTGAACAAAAAAGCTGTAAGAACTTTGAAAATTTGTAAATTTTACAATTTGTTTATTTGATGTTATATATGCGTGTATAATACTTTCCTCCCCCTGGCAATTGTTTTGTTTGTTGTAATTTGTATTTCCATCTTTTTCTGTTTCTTTTTTTAACTTTTTTGTTTCTTGATAACATGTTGTATGTTATATTTTTTCCAAAAACATTGAGATTGACATTGAGCAAGTCTGAGGAGTAGTGAATACGGAGAGGATGAGCCAGCCAAAGTAGCACATTTTAAAATTTAAAATTTTATTTTATTTTATTTAAAATAAAATTGACTTCAATCAAATTTTGTGATCAGTCTCGCCACTAGTGTTGTAGCACTGATCACTTTGAGGGGGGATACATTTATCCCTACCGGGGATAAAAATAATTAAGCAGAGGCAGGGATACATTGACCAGAAAGGGGTAAATCCCACGCACCCCCCCCCCCCCTCCCCCGGCAAATCGCACCATGATTAAATGTATTAAATAAAACTTTTCAGTAAATGCGCTGCTGAAACGAGTTGGCAGACAAATGTGCTAAGAAAGCAGCTGGAAATTCCAATGTAGATATTGAGGTTATTTATAGCAAAGCAGAAATTAAGAGTATAGTTAAAAACATTGTTAAGGGCAAATGGCAAACATTATGGGACAATGGGCAGACTGGAAGACAGTTCTATAATATCCAGAATAAAGTGGCAAAGGGCAGAAATATGAACAGAAGCAAGGAGGAGGAGGATGTGTTTTTTTTTTTTTTTTTTTTTTTTTATTTGGAAAGGTTAGAAGCCAGTACCACACCCCAGTCCAGCAGGTGGCGGTAATGCACTATTAAAGTTAGTTGCCAACCGCCAAAAATAGGAAGAAGAAAAAGAAGTTTGCGCTGTGCGTCACTGCGTCACTGCTAGACGTTCATGGCAATGCTGCGCTGTTCTCGCACGAAATCTCGCGATGACTTTCTCGGTTGCTACGCGACTCAGAGACGAGCGTCTTGTTTGCTGTGAAAGGAGCTAAGCTACTCGAGTGCAATCAAACTAGATTTACAAGGTGAGCGATCACTTATTAAATAACTTACAGTTCGGTAGAGGAACAGATTTTCTGCTGGAGAACGAGAACAAAGAAACACAGCCTTGTTGCTAATTTGTTAACCTGTAAAATATGATAATCTGCGTGTTTTTTCGCTTGTTTTCTTCAATGCTTTATGTTTAAAGTTATATATTTTAGTTAGTAGCTGAAAGGCCCGAACATTAAACATTTGTTTGCACGATGCCGTATTTTATACCTCATGTTTTATTTATTGTTTATTTACTTATTTATTTACTTGTTTATTTATTTCTGTGCTTTCTCTGTACATCCAGAAAGACAAAATACGGGTTCAGTAACTCAGTGTTTATTTAATCTTTGAATCTCAAACATTGATATAATATTCGACTTCCACATTCATTAAACAGCCTCAATATCGAAACATCAGACTGTTGGCAAACACACCATGATTTATACCATGGTAATATAATATTGCTGTCTGATGCTAAGATTATAACCTTTATTAATTCAGGTCTGTCAGTTAAGAACCAGTTCTCTTTTACAGTGACCTGTCATTATCTCATGGTACTGCCACTGCTAATTTAGTTTAATAATCATGTATTTGATCTCATTACAGATGTTTTGTATTATAAAGGAGGTTATAAAGGAGGTGGTAAAAATGTAGAAAGCTACTTTGTCATGTTGTGTAGCTGCTGTCTCTAAACTGCTTATTAGTACATTATTTAAGCAACAGAATATCTAGTATTTCATAACTTTATTTGGATTTAATTAATACACAGTACACGTGTATGTAAAAATATTGAGATAGAAATAGATCAGTAATGTTTCATTGCTGTTTTCCCGAGTGGGAAGTCTGGTGTACTGAGGAAGTATGATGCTGAGGAACATCTTTTACACTGAGGACAAACTCTCTGTAATCTGTTCTACTGTGCTGTTTTATACTCTGGTTTAATCTGGTTGATATATTCTAATGTCCGGTGTTTTTATATTTTCATTAGAACACAATGGCCAGCCAGAGACCCGTGAGCCGTGGATCATTTGGACCGGGCTCTGGACGACCCCCTACAGCCCTCCGACCCCCGCTGACCCCCGTCAGAGTCAGCACCGCGGTGAGAGATCACTACAGTCACACTCTCTGTCTGTGTCACACAGAATCATCAGGAGCCGTGTGTCCACTGTCGAGCTTAACCCGGGCGTCCCAGTGTCTGCCAGGGCCAGTCGTGTGTTCACTGATCGTGCCTCGCCGGGGCTTCCTTGGGGCCAATGGCCAGGGTTTTTTGGCCTGACGAAAACCTTGGGCCAAAGCGGGCCAGCTGGGGCTAGAGGAGGGGTTTCTCTGAGACTGGAGAGCTCAGCGCTGGAGATCATTTCAGAAACATAACAGCTTTAACACCAGCATTAAAGACTTTAAAATGAGTTAAGCTCAAAACTCACTTTCAGTCGGCAGCGTGTGTTTGAAATAATTTGATCTGATTTGGATTATAATCATACAAGGCAGAAATATTTATAACATTACCACAGTAAACATAGTAAATATGACCGCTTGAAGAAATCAGACATCAGCTTCTTTTTTTTCTCTATCACAATCGTGTATTCATTTAGTAACTTATATTATCTGTCATAAGACTTGTTTCGAGAGTTTAGCTCCACGTTTTTATCATAAAAATATAATAATGTTTTTTTGTTTTTTTCGGGAGCTGGAGAGATGATCATTCATTCTGAATGTGACGTTTAGGCTACTGCTACAAATAAACAGAAACAGACTCGACTGAATTCGGTTGTTAAGTGATGACGTAAGAAGCGCTGTTTCCGGGTCCAAGCCTCAACTCGCTTCACTTGAGAATACTTCCCCAGCAGCCGTTTATGAGCACTGTTTATTCATATTAATCATTTAAGCTAAACGCTTTCAAACTTACGATATACACTACAGTCTCCGTGCTCACAGCGTCCCAAACACAAATAATTTTTATATATTTTTTTTATATTTATATTTTCATTGTCTGGCTATCTGGGACTTCGTTATGGAGTTAAAGGTTAAGATTATAACTTTTTCGCTAGTATTGTATCACATTGTGAGTTTATATTAGCACCTTTTGTTGTTTTCTCGTGGTAACTGATGGAGCGTTTGGACACGGAAGCTACGTGACGTCAGACTTAACAAGCGAATAAGAAGGCTATTTTTATAAGCGTTTAAAATAAATAAATAAAATACAAATAAATGTATTTCTGTGTGATTTAATTTTGAGTCCCGATAAATGAATTCATTATGATCAATGTATCACTTATTCTATAGTAAAACATCAATGCTTTTGATTATGAATATTTAACAAAGCATACAAACACACGGCCGCTTTTATCATGTTCCTGTGTGATCGCGCTAGTTCCAGTGATTTATTTCTTAGTTTTCTGATAACTTCTCTTTGTTGCTGAAATGCTGGGGTTGCGTGACGTTGTTCTGAGAGGTGTGTAAAGGGTGTGTTTTAGTGAAGCGCAGCGGAGCTTCAGGCCCTGACTGTGGAAACCCTGCGATATTCTGTCCTCGGTGCTACTGACCCGAGACTATGAGCCCCACCGACCCGCTTTAATCCCTGACTCACACTGACCCCACAGTGGAAATATGGCTACTGTGTGTGTGTGTGTGTCTCTCTCTCTCTCTCTCTCTGTGTGTGTGTGTGTGTGTGTGTCTGTGTGTGTGTGTGTGTGTGTGTGTGTGTCTGTGTGTGTGTGTGTGTGTGTGTGTCTGTCTGTGTGTGTCTCTCTCACTGTGTGTGTGTGTGTGTGTGTGTGTGTGTGTGTGTGTGTGTGTGTGTGTGTCTCTCTCTCTCTCTCTCTCTCTCTGTGTGTGTGTGTGTCTCTGTCTGTGTGTGTGTGTGTCTGTGTGTGTGTGTCTGTGTGTGTCTCTCTCACTGTGTGTGTGTGTGTGTGTGTGTCACAGATGGTGCCGGGCTCGGCTCGTCCCGGTAGCAGAGCTGGACCCGTGGTTTCTCCGGGTGTTTTATCGGCTCAGATTAAAGTGGCTGATCGGCCGGTGACTCAGCAGGGTCTCAGCGGGATGAAGACAGGCATGAAGGGTGAACCAACTTTCCTTTCTCTAACGAACATTAAAGTGATGTGAGATTTGCACACTGACCGCTCTATTTTCTCTCCTAAAGGACCACAGAGACAAATTCTGGATAAGTCCTATTACCTTGGGTTATTACGGTAAACAGTGGTGAAGATATTACGACTCTTCAGTATATCTCAGATAAGACAGACTGATGAAATGTCTTTGTTTGCTTCAGGAGTAAAATAAATGAGCTGACCATGGAGTCCAGCAAACTACAGAAGGACATTGACACGTTCAATCAGGAGAATTCAGTCTATCTTTCTTATGAAAAAAGGTGATTTTAGTCCACCAGAATCAAAAATCAACAAAACAGTCCGATGCATAATGTCAAATCATCTTTATATAGCAGATAATCAAAAACACTATTGTTACAATTTAAAATAACGGTTATCTGTTTTAATATATTTTACAAGCAATATTTTTTTATTATGATCAGTATCAACATTGAAAATGTTTGGAAGCCTTGATAGAGTTTCCTTTTTCAGGACAGAGAGTTTGAAGAATGTTGTTTATTTGAAATATAAATCTTCTGTAATATTATAATTAATATTAATATTATTAATGTTACATAATGTCTTTAAACTACAGTATACTATAGTATATTTAAATGTGTTTTACCTTTTATTTTGATATATTTTGATTATATTTGATGGATTTCCTTTGTTTCGGTCCTCTGTTCAGTGGTCTAGCGTTGATGACATCACGATGCAGTTATTAATGTGATGTTTTGAAACTGTTTTCTGTGAACAGAGCAGAAGTTCTAGCTGGAGAAATCAGAGATCTTCAGGGGAAACTGGCGGATTACAACATGGTACACTAATCTAAATCAGTGCTGCAAGTCTCTTTATTTTAAATCCAGGTGTTAGATTCTGTGATGCATAATATAATTATTTAAATGATCTGATCCTTTAATTACAGCTGGTTGACAAGCTGAACACAAACACTGAGATGGATGAAGTGATGAATGACATCATCATGGTGAGACGACATCATTTACACAGCAGCATCTTCCTCTTTGCTCTTCTCATGTTCCTAATCAGTTTATTGTGTGTTTGTCTCATTAGCTGAAAGCGCAGAATGACAGAGAAGCTCAGAGTATGGACGTGATATTCACCGAGAGAAGAGAGTAAGTGCTGTCGTTTCCTCACAAGTAAAGGTTGGTCAGAGTTTGTGCACAAGAGGGCAGCAGTTTCTCCATCTCCATACGAGTACGACTGCTTTTCAGCTCAATCGTGCCAGAGCTTCTTTTTAAATGATTTTACATGTCGCAGAGAAACTAAATACAATCAATTAACATCCTGGAATTTTTAAGGATATTAGGGACAAAGTATTGCATGCATAAAAAACATTTGCATTACGTTGTGATAATGTGCAGTGACAGCATTTGCACACAACTTTTTAACATGCTTAGATTCATGCAGTTGCAGTTCAGTGATCTTTGATTTTCATATTTTAATGACTCTGTCGTATTGCACCTCTACTCTGGAATAAACAGATCCTCGTAGCTTCACTCTTGCACCCGTCTGTCCTCCTCCTGCTCAGATCTCTCTCATGACTCGTCCGCATCCGCGTGTTCTCTGTAGTTTCCCGGCTCAATGTAGCCGTCCTCTATAAAGCCATCATCATCCTCCTGAAATGGCTGCAAGCTCAGTCCAGTGTCCAGGTCCTCGTCCAGCTCCTGAACGCTCGTGTCCGTCTGCTCGGTGTCCAGACTGAAGTTAGAAAAGCGTCCGGTGTTGAAGACGCTGTGCTCCACGTCCTCACGGAGCCTCTGGTGCCGGTAATTAAACAGAAGCTTGTACCACGAGGGAGATTTGACCGCACAGACGATGAGGATGGAAGTGCTGAGGGTGAGAGCCACGACGCCGAGCAGGAACTTCCAGCTGTGACTTCCTGTGTGTGTCTCTCCATCCCTCGCCGTCAGCCCTGAGGAGAAACACAAGCTCTGTAGACGACACTCACATCAGCTGTGTATTCAACAGGGTTTGTGAAAAGGGTTTTTCTCATTGGTTACGCAGTTATTTATCCTGTGTCCACTAAGAGGATCCACAGCAGACTGTCTGCTTTATGTCATCAGAGCTGCACTGTTTGAGCTCAGCACAAGTCTCAGTGTTTTAGAGACGGCAGGTGTGTTACTGCAGGTGTTTACCTCGGCTGTTGCTGGGCTCGATGGGTGCCGCTGGTGTTGGGGTTGATCGGGGGTTCAATGTGGTAGCTGTAGATGTCTCCACAGAGGTTTTGATGGTTGTGGCTTGAATTGAGCAGGAAGTGTTTCCGTCAAGCACAGCTGTTTTCTGAGGACTGTAACAAATGACTTCTTTCCCTGCAAGACCATCAGGTGAGTTTGCAGATTAATAAATCAAATAAAAACAAACATTAAATAGGCAAAGGCATATGCACCATATCTGAAGATAAAACCAACTAAAGGACTCGTTCTCACCTATTAATACGCCGGAGTCGTTCAGCTCTTTGACGAGGCTCGTGAGCGAGCAGGAGCACATCCATGGGTTCTCCTTCAGATCCAAACTCTTCAGATTTCTCACTCCTTTAAAGATGTCTTTGTCAAGGGTTTGCAGTCTATTTCCCCTCAGTTTAAGAATCTCAAGGTTTGTGAGACTGTCAAAGGCTCCAGGAGACAGCGTCTGTATGTGGTTATAAGAAAGGTCTAGCATGGTAATCCTGAGATGTTTCTGTAAGGTGTTTATATCCGCGGCAGACATCACAAGTGAGTTGTTGCTCAGGATCCATCTGGTGATGTTTGTAGGTGTGTCTTCAGGAATCTCTGTCAGGGATGTGTTGCTCATGTCCACCTGAACACAAATGGTGAATGTTTGTTTGACATCGGAGTGTAATGCTTGATGAAAGAGGACAGGAGACTGCAGGTTCCCTTTTCACTGTAGTTTACATCAACTTGTAACTCTCCAGTCTATGATTTAGCTGTGACTTGTTAGACAGAGACTAAGACATGAATATCTGTTTGATACAGAATATTGTCGGTGTAACTGTGTGTGAAAGACACTCACCTGCTGTGCGATCACACCTGAGCTCATCAGAAGCGCTGCGACCCACACCACACACATCTGTCTCCCGGACATGATCTCTGTTACCTGTGATAACAGAAGTGCATCAACCAAACAAACAGCGTCCTGTCCATGAGAGGAAACACAGATCTTGTTGTGAGCTGTAGTCATAAGAGCAGAGAAGGTTCTTGAGAAAGTAAAAACCCTCTTCATGAGCAGCACACAAAGAGGATCTTTGTGCAGAAGAGTGCGTCTCCTATCAGCATGCTGCTGTCCCGTGTCTCTCTGCGTGTGTTTGTTGCTGTTGTATGTTATCTGCCATCAGCCACAAAGATACTCTTGGTCTTCTCTCGCTGCATGAGACACAGTCAGCCAGTGTTCTCTAGCGGAGCGAGGCCTGTGTTCTTGCTGTGATGCATTATTGTTCAGTCGCATTAAGGACAGATGCTTGTTACGTTCTCATCTTATAAACACAGACCTCATTGCAGAATCAGTGTCATACACTTTGTGCTTGCTCTCATGTGAGCCATCCTTAAGGTCTCTAACAGAGACTTGGTCATTTAAGTACGTTGTCCAATATAGTTACAATTTATTGAATTACCATATCTTTGATATGAACGTGTTTTTCAGGATCTGTCATAATGCTAATGTTGGGCCAATTCCTGGATTTAAAAGACTCTCTAGTGATAATTGTGGCTCTGTTTTTCTCCTCAAATTCTCCAAAATCCTTTGTCTTTGTCTGTTCCTGTACCTGCCTGTGCACCACTCACAGTCCTGTTGGATATTTACAGCGTCCTGTGCGCCCCATCTGAGACTGGGTCACCCCCCCCCCCCCCCCAACCGCCAACATTGTCTTCTGCTGTAAAGCTCCGCCCATCTGTCTTGATTGACACGCAGTCTCCATTTGTTTTATGGTTTGTTCAGTTCAAAATGTATATTTGTTTTCGTTTTGTTACAGGTTATGCTAAACCATACATGGAAATGAAGTTTAAACAGCCTCTTGAAGTAAAGAAAAGCCTGTGGTGACCATTATATTGCATTATTCCAGGTTTTTATAATGTCATGAGTTTGTTTCAACTGGCTGTGATTATATTTCTAATCCATCTAAAGTCAAAGTGTTAGGATAGCATTTAGGATCTTTGCATTTTCTTTTCTTTTCATTTTCTTTTCCCCTAACTTTTCTTAGGGTTAAAATACAAAAAAATAATAATAAATCTTTATAGATTTGAATGTAAGAGTCACTTACCCTTGAGTGCTGTGTAACAGTGTGTGTCCAGCTCAGACAGAGACAAACCTTTGCTCTCTGTAAGAAAAAGACTGGCTAAAGATTGACTACAGTCTCTGACTTAAGATCGTGAACTATGAGTTAAATTGTGCTGTTCCTGTATCTGAAGCACGCTGATAGCTAATCCAAGGTCAAGGGTTTCATTCCCAACTGATACGAATGTATACCTTAAATACAGTGTAGATATATGTCTGTCTAATTCACAAAGTGAACTTTGGTACAGTCTCAAAGTTTCTTAATACAGTCATTTAAATAATCTTTAGGCTCTTTTTATAGGCTGATATATTCTAGAGCTTTTTAATAAACGGAAATAATTATCTAAATTAATTTTGAAAAGTTGCCATGGAACTGTAATTGTAATGATTACTGACATTAAAGTTGTCTATTGTGGTTAGTGTTATAGTTTTTGTGAGGTGTAAGAGATGTGAAGTGTGCTTTATATCTCTCCAGTGTGTTCAGGACAGAGACCTGGACAAGGAGTTGTGTAACAAGAGGTGATTGTCTTGAAGTCGTAACACAGATGTGTGAACTTACTCTGATCTTCCTGTCTGTGCTGGGGGGACTGGGGAGAAACTGTAAGATGATCAACTTTCATTGAAAGGGAATCATTGGAGATTTTTTATTCCAAGTCAAGATTCATGGAGCTACCAGCACAAGTGTTAGGAAACATCATGTGCCTGGATAAACAGTGATGTTGTGTGCACCAGGAAAAGTCACAAGTTTGTTTGAAAAGATCCAAACCCAGTTCACTTAAAGGGACCTCAGTCCTTGTGGTGTAAACTGTATAAAGGACTCAAAAGAGATCCTGTTTCTTCGTTTGGCCCCCTTGAGCACTGAAGGGATCTTAAACCCTTTCTTGATCACACCACAGCTCCATAAGAGCTCAGACTCCAGCAGTGAAACTGAACCACAAACAAACCATACAGTACTTTCTGTCCTTTAGAGGGTCTGAGATCACTTGGTTTGTTCACATATATGAGCTGAACCACTCAAGTTAGGTGTGAAAGAAACCCCTGCAAACACTGCTCCTCTTCTGAAGAATACACCTGTACATCCAGAGGAGTGTGGTCCCTGTGAGTCGAGGAGGATCTGATGAAAGCTGCAGACAGATTCAGTGTTGTGAGGATCGATGATTATGGTCTATACTAACAACTTTGTCTTTATTTGTCAGGAAAGAGGACATGATCAGATCTGTGGAGGGTGATATAGTCCAAGAGAAGCAGGCTGCCCTAAACATCATTCAGAAGATGTCCGCTGATAAACAGACCAAGTACACGGAGTTGAAAGCCACAAATGAAGATCTAATGCAGGTTTGTCTCATTCCAGCCAGTGATACCACACTAAAGACTATCTACGGTGTCTCAGACTGACCACAGGAGCACTAAACAAATAGACATTTAGATTAGATTCAACTTTATTATCATTATGCAGGGTACAGAGCTAATGAAATTAAAGTGACGTGACATTCAGCCAAGTATGATAACCCATACTCAGTCAAGCTTTCTTCAGGGAACAGCTTCACTACTAATTTTAAGCCTCAAATGGAAGTCTGTGAATGATTTGTGAGGTTTGCCTCATCCTCCGTCGTCTCTCATCTGCATCAGGAGCTGGACTCACTTCAAGAGGAACTGGACACTCTGATGAGTAGGAAGGAGACGTTTGAGGCAGTGAGTGGAGACACACACACACACACACACACACGCACACACACACACACACACACACGCACACACACACACGTTTGTTTTTGTGTAAAGTGTGTTCATCCCATAGGTGTAATGGTTTTTATTCTGTACAAACTGTATATTCTATGTCCCTTCACCAACCCTACACCTAACCCTAACCCTCACAGGAAACTTTGTGCATTTTTACTTTCTCAAAAAAACTCATTCTGTATGATTTATAAGTGTTTTGAAAAATGGGGACATGGGTTATGTCCTCATAAGTCACCCTCTCCTTGTAATACCTGTGTCATACCCATGACATTATACAGAGTTGTGTCCTGATATGATACACACACACACACACACACAGAGACACACTCACACACACACACAGACACAGACAGACACACACACACGCACACACACACACACACAGACACAGACAGACACACACGCACACACACACACACACAGACACAGACAGACACACACGCACACACACACACACACAGAGACACAGACACACACACACACACACAGAGACACACTCACACACACACAGACACAGACAGACACACACGCACACACACACACACACACAGAGACACAGACACACACATACACACAGACACACACGCACGCACACGCACACACACACACTCACGCACACACACTCAGACACACACGCACGCACACACACACACACACTCACGCACACACACTCACACACACAGAGACACAGACACACAGACACACACGCACACACACACACTCACGCACACACACACACACTCTCTCACACGCACACACACACACACTCTCTCTCACACGCACACACACACACACACACACACACTAGTAAACTTGTGATGAATCAGGACTATGTTTGGCTGTAAGGAAACACTGCACTACTATGTTAGTGTGTTTGATGCCACTTTGTTCATGCACTCAGCAGACATGTTTGTGATAGTTTACAACACACAGCTGCTTCACATGAACTTTGACAGAGTGACAGTAAACCTACATTCAGAGATTATTGTCAAATCCGTTTATGGCGGTCGTCTAAAATGAGTTCAGTTGTGGAGAGCTGCCTGATTTGTGCACTGTGTGTCACATTAGAAACCTGCGCTGCTACAAACATTCAGACTCTTGTGTCTTGTGTTTGCAGGATCTGGTTCACTCTCAGGCCAAACAGGAAGCAGTCGTGCTGCACGAGAAGCTGCTGGAGCTGCAGAACCGTAGAGACGCCCTGCTGGCTGAAGACAGGACCATGGGTTCTCCACAAGAGGATCGAGAACACCTCTTTAAACAGGTCTCTATCCACCTTATTTTCCAACACGGATGTAAGCCGTTTTCTGTCAATGTGTGAGACTTCTGGTTCATTAACTGCTGTACGGTGTTCACTACAAACCAGTGTGATCGTAATTAGGATAATATATTAAAATAATATGGAAAAACATATCAAGCCGCTAAAGGAGGTGTTTTGTACAGCTAACAGTAGCAGGAAGCCAGACACATTAAACTGACAAACGGCCTCTTACGGGAAAAATAAGGTGGATATGATTTATTTCTATATTTGCATTGAAATATTTCAAGTGATGTTACTTCATGATTTCAGGTGAAAGAAAACAACCAGGAAATAGCCAGCATGGAGCGACAGTATGTGTTTCTGAAACATATGAATGTGTGTTTGTTCACTCACAGTTGATTAGCAGATGCACATTATTGCACTGAAAATGCCCATGTGGTGTTTGCCATTTTTGTATCAGTTTATCATATTTGTGCATCTTATGTTCTCTACATAAAGAAACCCCTAATTAAGATCCTGTTTTCTGTAGGCTCTCCGAGGTACGTGAGAAGATTAGCCATCTCACTGAAGAGATGCGACAGCTGGACGCTGACATGGAGGAACATCAAGGTGCTGTTTTCTAGATGTTCATCTGATCATCGTCGGTGCTGATTTAGAGAGATTGTGATGGTCAAG
>NC_068400.1:10937394-11122394 GCF_023724105.1 Carassius gibelio | reverse complement strand
CTTCATGTGGCACAGAAATGATCATGGAAATAAGCCAAAGTCATCATGTTAAAAGACACCTACTGAGTAAAGCTTCATGATGTTTGCTGTCGATTTAATGACTTAATTATACAAGGGTTAATTGTCTTCTGTAGAGCTGCTTTACTGCAGATTTGGATTTGTCTCATGTTTAATGAAGTTTGTGTCACTGATTGTTATTTTCCTGTGTATTACTGTGATGTTGTGAAATGACGTGTAATGTGTGGAGTGCTATAGAGAGTGAATAGAGGTGACTCCATATGTGTCTGTAATGACACCCCAATGATAAACAGCAGCTATACACAGCCCAAATACAGCGTTTATATTAGAAAGGCTGATGTATTGTGACGTGTGTTTGTATGGTGTGCTTTTTCATGCAGAAAGTGAGCGTCTAAAGCAAGATCTGCTGAAAGTGGAGCAGCTGGAAAGCAAAGTGAGCGCAGAGCTGCAAACTCTGAGAGATCAGCTCAAGCTCATGACACGAGAGATCCACACATACAGAGATCTGGACGCTCTCAAAGCTGCTGGAGAGGACCGCAAGAAGGTCAGGAGTCCACCGTTTACACACTCAGCAGCTCTGTTAGTTTCAAGGGCTCATATGATGCTGCTAAAAGAACATTGTGTATTTGGTGTAATGAAATGTGTTTATGCAGTTTAAAGGTTCAAAAAACATATTATTTCTTCCACATACTGTACATTACTTGTTTCTCCTCTATGCCCAAAAAGCTCATCGTTCTGAAAAGTGAGGTGTGCTCTGATTGGCCAGGTATTCAGTGCGTTGTGATTGGCCGAATACCTCAAGCATGTGACAGAAATGTGATCTGTGATGTGTGTCCTGGTCAGAACACCAGCGAGACAGGACAAAAACAATTCAACTTATTACAAATGAGGCATTTGCTTCATCCAGTGGGGACATAATTACTGATTATAATGACTTATACTGTGTTTTAACACGTTGTGTAGCATCACACCACATAAACATAAACCATGTCTGCATTTGTGATCAGAGAAGCATCAAACAACAAGCTTTACTCTGCACTTCTCAAAACTCATGTTTGAATCATCAGTGACAACTCCTTTATGAAAACATACTTACAATCTGTGAGTCAGAAGATTGTATTCTCTCCCAGGATCAGGAAACAGTCCTCTGTTTAATGCACTGCACACATCTGAATATTAGGGTTGAACTGTTCTGGAACAGTGTTGAAATACAACTTAACCACTGATATCTAGTCATGTCCTCCTTTGAAAGACCAAACAAATTAGTTTCACTTTCACAACGAAACAGTGTCTCTACGTCATGATGCCGGCGGGAACAGCGACAATAAAAGTCACGCCTTCTTTCTTTGTGTAAACATCTGGGCGGAGTTATGCAAATCTTCCCACACAGTGATGTAGAGATGTGGGGCGTGTTTAAATGAGCTGTTTTAGCGGGGGCGTGCACCACTAGATCTTATCTATTAACAGCTTGTAACACTCCAAAAAGAAAGGAAAACTTGAAATCGCATCGTATTAGCCCTTTAATAATGATTTCTGTTCACTCTGAATTATCAGTTTCCGCAAGAAAATTGTGGATTTAAACAAGCTAGACTTAAAACATGACTTAACCTTCAGTGTAGCCAATAAATGTTTAACCATCTGAAGCGATGAGGTGTGAGTTATGCTATTCTGGACTGCTGATGTGTGTCTTTGAGATCATACCATCAGTGTTTCAGCAGGAATCTGCTTCCCACTTTCCTCTCTCTGCTCTGATCTTATTCTGTCAGGAGATTTGTCTGTCAGATGCTGAAGTTCATCTGGGTGCTCCAACAGTTCAGGTTTCATGATCATGGCACCATCTTCTTCTCACGTTGTAGCATTGGTTTCTGATTAAAGTTGTAGCGGTTTCAGCTCTTTCATGGGTGCTGACTTTGTGAAATCTTTAGGGTGAATACTGAGTTTTTCTGTCTCTGTTCTCCAGTATTTCTGTGTTGTTCAGACACAATGTTTCTTAGTGTCCATTGGTATCTGTCATTAGCTTTCGGTTTTCTTCCACTGTTCTCTTCTTTGTGTCTGCAGTCATAATCATGAACGCCACAGTATTGGGCTCCTGATTAAACAGGCTTCCATGATTTACCCTTTTTAGACGTCTGACAGTCACTCAGTTCATCCATGATTTGTACTAAACTGCTGAAACCCAACTTATACAATATACAAACTAGAGAATAATGATGTTTTTTTGTTTTGTTTTTTCACTGTAGCCCATTCCATAAATTTATATGAACCCCTATACTAATGGACATGTACCATAATGTAATATAGATGTGGTGTTCCATCAGTCACTCCTCTAGTGATCGTCACTCTGGTGTTTGTCCCTTCAGAGACTGCAGGAGGATCGACGAACACTCACTCAGAGGAAGGACACACAAAAGAAGATGATACACAACATGAACGAGGAGTACGAGTCTCTTAAGAACCAGTTACAAGAGAACGAGACCCATGTGGAGGTGAGAGACGCACTCATGTCTGCATACACACTCCATTCAGCTTCAGATGTGTTAGCTGAGATTTCACAGTTTCTGTTTAACAGAGGAAATACATCTATCCAGACATTGCATTGTGTTGATAAAGACAGAGAATGATCATGATTTCATTGTGTACATCCCATAATGCCCATGCTGACTCTAGATCTGCCTCGTCTGAACGGTTCTAGATGTGATCTGCTGGGGAATAGATGAACCCTTTCTCTCAGTCACAATGCACTCAAGAAACGGCTTGTTCCAGCGCTTCTGGAGACTAAAATATTCTGTGAACGCAAACAAGTTGACCTTATCTCATCTTTAAATGGGACAATCCCATCACAAAGGACTGATTGAAAACTTTGTCATAAAACAAACCGGTTCAATTTTCAAAGGGAGTGAAATATATTTCAGTCAATATATTTTCATCATCCGTTTCGTTTTTTCGTTTTCGATCTTTGTGGAGACATCAATGTGATTTGAGATCTGTGATTGACCTGCATGTCTTAAAATACCATCCAAGACATATTTTGGCTACACAGTACTAGTGTTGTCACCGTACCAAAGTTTCAGTATTCGGTACCGATACCAGTGAAACTCCACGGTTCTCGGTACCAAAGCAAAACATGCTAATTAAAAAATACATAATTTAATCCAAACTGTGTACTTATTTAATTTTAAAGGGCTTTTAAATTTTAAAGCCAAGAATAGCAACTAAATTAGCTAAAAAATAAATAACCTTAATAAAAAATAATAACCTTTAATGAAACTTAATTTATTCCATGCTATAGCACTAGTATAAAAAAAAAAAAATCCACCACCAAACTAGATTTACATTGACAAATATTAAAATCTCTACCCCTAGTATTATATGAACGCTGCTGACTCACCATATAAAAATTATTTTCTAAATTACTTGGAACCACATTATTGACAATTCTGTGTGTCATACCCATTTTTAAAAATATCACCCTTTATTCTACAGTCAATATCCCCAACTCCTTAAAACTTTCACTACGTAAATGTGCTCTTGAATGTACTTTTAATATTATCCGAACTCATTTATTTTGAGCCTTTTGCAATTTATTCTTCATAACTTGGGAACAACTACCATAATAAAAGGAGGAAGCATAATCAAAATGAGGTTGAATCAAGGCACGTTCCAATAATTTTAAAGAGTGAATAAATGACTTTCTAGCCATACAATCGCCCGTTTATTTATTATCTATTAAACAATCCAAATAGTTTACTACAGCTTTTACCTCTAAAGCCTTACCATTTATCTTAATCAAAAAGGTATCATCCTTATTTCATTTCATTTTAGATGCAAAAGGAATGGCCTCAGTCTTTCCTGCATGTAGGGATAGTTTATTGTCTAAAAACCATTTAGACATCACCTGTAGCTGCAAAGTCATCTTTTCTTCTATGACCCCCTAATCCTGATGAGATATTAAAACTGCTGCATCATCTGCGTACAGAATAAGTTCCTTTTAAAGCATGCTGTTTTAAGATCATTTATATATAAAAGAAAAAACAAGGGACCTAAAATACTCCCTTGAGGAACTCCACAGTTAATAAATAAAGGACTAAACAAAACACCTTTAATGTCTCTGGCATCTATCATCAAGGTAGGACTGAACCCACCTAGGAGAATTCTCATCAAAACCAACTGATTTTAACTTGTACAGTAAAACTGTGTGGTCTACAGTATTGAATGCTTTCTATAGGTCCAACATAACCATTCCACGAAATGTACCATTGTCAACCACTTTCCTTATTTTATCAGTCATTTATAATATACAAGTCTCAGTTGAATGTGCCTAAAACCAGACTATAAATCATATAAAATATTGTTTTTACTAATATAATCTATAGCTGCTCACTGCTCTGTGTGTGTGTGTGTGTGTGTGTGTGTGTGTGTGTGTGTGTGTGTGTGTGTGTGTGTGTGTGTGTGTGTGTGTTCACTGCTCCGGGTGTGCGTGTTTGTTCACTGCTCCGGGTGTGTGTGTGTGTTCACTGCTCCGGGTGTGTGTGTCTGTGTGTGTGTGTGTTCTCTGCTCCGGGTGTGTGTTCACAGTGTGTGTGTGTGTGTGTGTGTTCACTGCTCCGGGTGTGTGTTCACGGTGTGTGTGTGTGTGTGTGTGTGTGTGTGTGTGTGTGTGTGTGTGTGTGTGTGTGTGTGTTCACTGCTGTGTGTGTGCACTTGGATGAGCAAAATAGAGCTAGACGCTTTTTGGTGTCATGTTAAGTTTTTCCGGTGTTTTGTGTGATAAGATACCTTGCTGTCTGTTTCCTTTTTCCAGCTGACCAACATGGAGAGGAAGTGGCAACATCTTGAGCAGAATAACTTTGTGATGAAAGAATGTATCCTTGTATCACGGGTGGATCTCTGTGAGAAGTCTACATACAGTACAGTGGATGTGTAACCCTCCTTAACTCTATTGTGCAGTCATCGCCTCCAAAGGTGTAGAGAGCGATTACCGCCCAGTGATGAAGAACGTCAACAAACAACTGCTAGAGTACAATAAGATACTGGTAGATACCCTGCAGAGAAACTGAGGAGGGGGAGCACTTCCTGTCTGCAGCAGCCCACAAACTCACTTCCTGTTCATGATGAGCTCTGATCAGCGTTCTACAGACGACTTTAGTGATTGTATTCTAGAATATGCTCCATATTTGGTTATCTCAGGTGTATCACAGTCATGTTATCGGTCAGATTCGAGTCATGTCATTAGTGTCAGTCACACAGCTAATAATTACACTGCTCTGGAATTCATGTTAGGTTTTTTTTTTTTTTTTTTTACATTAAAAGGCTGATTCTGTTAATCTTGTTACTGTAAGTGAAGCATCACTTTTTGGAGGGAAAGCTGATCTTTGATAGGTGAGGCATATACTGTAACTGTGAAGGCAGGAATCTTAGATTAAGAGCAGGAAGATGGAAATATGTTCTGTTGACTGACTTCTGTAGAAGTCGATGGACAATCCCCAATAAAAAAATGTATCAAGTGTGCTTGTGTGAGTGAGTTAGTGTACTGGTATTCACTATGGGATGAGGACCACATGTCCCCACAAGAGTAATACCAATACATTTGGACCTTGTGGGGGCATTTATTTTTTGGTCTCCATGAGGAAACAAGCGTATAAATAATACAGAATGAATTCATTTCGGAATATCTAAATATGCCTGTAGTTTTGTGTGAGGGTTAGGGGTAGAAGTAGGGTGAGAGGATAGAAAATACAGTTTGGACAGTAGGGAAACTATTACACCTTATAGAATGAACCCATAAAACAAACCAGTGCGTGTGTGGACAGACCTTTGTGCTGGTCAGCAGTATTACCCTTACATATATTAATCATCATTATAACCATAAATAACTGAAGATAAATAAAGAACAGTTTTAAGTAACACCGAGTAGTTTCGTTATGTGTGAAGGTTTTAAAAGAGTTCTAAGGGAATTATGCAAATTAAGAAAAGATTTGATGGCATTTTGTTTTCATCTTCGCTCCATGTGATACCAAATAAAGCAGTTTTAATCACAATGCTGCTCTGTGCAGCAGGTTACAGGAAACATTTGGTCTAATTTGAATGCGATTTAGTTTAGTCTTTTGCATGTTTTTCCAAGAAGGTGAGAGCTGCTATAACTGAATGTTTCTCAAACAAATGCATACAGAAATAGAAAAATATAACATTGAGTTTTTACGTAAGTTTATATATATACATATAATTAATTTGTGGGATTTGAAGTATGAATAAATCACATTGACTGAAAGGGTTAGATGTAGAGACTGACAGTAGTTAGTGATGAGCGAGTGTACAGTCGTCTCTGTCCAGGTCTGGCTCTGAGCCCGTTCTGGGTGTGCGGACACAGAGAGGAAGTCCACCCTGCTTCAGCGACTGACCTCATCATAGATCCTGAAGAATCCTCCTTCATCATTTCCTCTGTGCTTCAGGTCATCTTCTAGTTTCTTACCACTGAACAGACGCTGCTCACCAGTAGACACTGATACGATGGTTGTGTGTGATCTGCATAACTAAAACTAAAAGAGTAATGAGATTTAGCTGTGACACACACACACACACACACACACACATCTACACACAAAGGAAGAAACTAAGCTCTGTCTAAACATTTGTTCCTTAAGCTGTTCCTGCCTACAGTCAAAGGGCTGTGAGAATATTTTTCCTTCCACATGTGGGAAAGAGGCCGGAGCTGAAATAGTTCTATCATTGTTTGAGTTCTGAATAAAACAAAATCTTGACTTTGGGGAAAAATAGTAATATTGAAAAAGTAATATCTGAGTGCCAGACACATTAGATGCAGTCAGTCTGGGATTACAGGAACCGTTCCGCAGAAGTACGGGTTCCGTACGGTAGGATACACTGGACAAAACTATTCTAGATAGCAATTGCTGGAAAAACCAAAGGATTGACTTAAGTTAACAAATTAATAACTAATTATAGAAATTGTTTTTGAAAACATCCCCTGAACTTTTCATGGTACTGTAGTTTTCAGATAAGATATTCAATTAATTTAAATTTCAGTGAGTTACTTTTTAAGAAGTTACCAATCACAGGTTGTTACTCTGCATTACTGACAGAAACCAAAACCAGACGAGAGAAACATGAACCTTCATTTACATTAGCTGTCGCTGGAAGATACACCTGCAGTGTGTTTGTTGATCTTCTAGAATCAACTTCTGCCTTCCAGATTTCATCACTTCATCTCAATGTTTGCAAGCTTCACTTGACTGTTGGCCAAACCTGTGAATTATTTGTGTTTTATGGTACTTGTTCTCACCAGTGTAGTGTGTTTAAAGTTATGTGCTGTCTGTCCAATCCTCGTTCTCATTTCTTCTACAGTGAGAATAGAAACCCAAACACATACTATAAGAAGGTTTTCGTGGTCAACACACTTCTGCTGCTGAAGACCTCCAGCATGTTCTGATGCAGCCCGAGGCCTCGGAGTCTGTTAATAAAAGCTCAATTTCATCAGTCATTCAAAATATGTTTATAAAATCTCAGTAAAATAGAAACACGCTCTTGTCGTGGTCATAAACACTGTGTCTGATTAAGAGGGTTGATTGATTCTCTCAGGAAGGCTGCTGTGGAATATCTCTCTCGTCTCAAAGCGGGAGCCTCCCTTCAGGAGCCGCAGTTAATGACATGTGATTGTTTGAGCTGCGGCCTTTCCCATCCTCGCAGCACAGAGAGAGGAAACAGGAAAAAGGAACTTCAACTCCCTGTTTCTGGACGGCAGACGAGAGGGTGGGGACACTGGGAGGAAAAGAAAGGGAGAGTTCATTTGTGTCCGAATCAAGGGATGTGTGTGGACTGGTTTTTCTGACAGACCGTCAGAAGATCTTCTCTGTGGATGTGGACTAAGCGGCTGGTGTCGACTGTGGACCATGAGGCACCTGTCCTCCTCCATCACGCTGTGTCTGATTGGCTGCTTGTTCACAGGTAACACTGTGTTTTCATTCGCTGTTTCTCTGCTTTGTGGGATGCTCGAGGTGTCTGTGGTTTGTCTGCAGTTGTTGTGTTTGTGGTTCTGATACACATGAAGGAGCTTTCAGAAGAAACAGAGCCATGTAATAAACCAAAACTTCTGTTCAAATCCAAAATTATTCTGAAAGATTATTATGGTTCACTTATTATGCCATTTTGTGTCACTAAATTATGCAACTGGTACTTTTGACTTTTTTAATTAGAAATGATAATATGTTGTTGAAATGAATCATATATTATTTTGGTAAATTAGATAGTTTGACATGGTGGGTGCGACATGTGTGTGTGTGTGTGTGTGTGTGTGTGTGTGTGTATGTGTGTGTGTGTGTGGTGTTCCCTACATTATGGGCTCCAAATGTTAACACATGGAAATAAATATCTGTAAATTCCCCATGAGAGAGAGAGAAAGAAAAAAACTAAACCTTATAGATCACAGAATAAAGCGATTTGAGATCTAAAATACATGTTTTTTTGTTTTGTTTTTTTTCTTTCTAGGTTTAGGCATAGAGGATAGAAAATGCAGTTTGTGTATTAGAAAAAGCATTATTAGAATAAACCCATAAAACATGGTAAAAATATGTTTTGTATCTTGTGCTGTACATGGCCTGTGTCCAGTCATTATACACATACTCTTTTGTGTTGAGTCTCTGTATAAGAACCCAGAGTTTTGTCATGATACTACAAAAGTGCACAGTGGACAGTATAATGATTTAGTTCTCTTCTGGCTCCTGTTTCAATTAATAAACAAGAATAATGCAAGTTTAATTCTATAATCATCTTAAAGCAGAAGCTTGAGTTTCATTCTGACCTCCTTCTCCTCGTCTCTTAACTCACGGATCCAACTCTTCAGTCCACTTTGGGCAAACTTACTCCCATCACCAGCGAGCAGAACATATTAAACAGTTCAAGAGACTGAGCCTGACACAACACACTACCCAATTATGAGGAACATGCTTACAAAATGAGCATTAAAATATTTATGAAGTTACTTTCTGCTGATGGTGGCTGAGAGAATAGGAAACTGATCAAATTGCATTTAGAGCTGCACACCTTCAATGATTTATCCTTAAATATGACGCAGTGATGAAGTGGGACTGCTGTGTGTGTAGCTGAATGATCTGGTATCAGACCTGTGTGTTCGAGACTGTGACACCTCCGTCTGTTTCCCTCACTAATCATTAAAGCAGAACAATAATATCAAGCCAGTGCTGTACCACTAACCCAGCGATAAGAAACAAGTCATCATTCATATTGAAAGCTTTGTTTGGATGTCCGTTTAAAAAAAGAAAACACCCTTTACTCTCTCTCTCTCTCTCTCTCTCTCTCTCTCTCTCTCTCTCTCTCTCTCTCTCTCTCTCTCTCTCTCACACACACACACACACACACACACACACACACTTATAGTAGTGTGTATCGGTGACCAACATCCAGATGCAAGATCTCATCCAAACACATTCAAAACACTGTTCAAACCTGCTTTTTTATCTTAGAAATATTGCCAGACTACATCCAATGCTATCTTTTCCTGTTGCTGAGAGGTTAATTAACACTTTTGTGATTATTGTAATGCCTTGTTGCCTGAGGCATCAAAAACTACCCTAAAGTAATTGCAGATTGTAAACTGCAAATTTCGGATGCTAGAATCCTTACTAGAACTAGGATGAGAGATCATATTACTCCGGTCTTGGAGTCTTTACATTGGCTCCCTGTTAGTTTTAAAGACAAGTCAAGTCACCTTTATTTATATAGCGCTTTAAACAAAATACATTGCGTCAAAGCAATTGAACAACATTCATTTGGAAAACAGTTCTGATCTGGACACAGACTGGATCTGGTGGCCACGGTGACCTCGGAATAAGAGAGAAACAGACTAATATTAGCGTAGATGCCATTCTTCTAATGATGTAGCAAGTACATCGGGTGTTATGGGAAGTGTTCCCGGTTCTGGTTTACCTAATTAATGCAGCCTAAAAATCCTTTAACGGATTTGGATATTAAAAGCATATTAGTATGTTATGTGTAAGCCAGGTTAAAGAGATGGGTCTTTAATCTAGATTTAAACTGCAAGAGTGTGTCTGCCTCCCGAACAATGTTAGGAAGGTTATTCCAGAGTTTAGGCGCCTAGCACACCTAGGTTCCTAACTGATGACGAAGAATTGACAAAGCAACCATCAAGTCTTAGACAGTGTTCTAGGTTATTACAAGCAGAGTTTTTAGGCCCTATAATTAACACCTCTGTTTTTTCTGAATTTAGCAGTAAGAAATTACTTGTCATCCTGTTTTTTATATTGACTATGTGTTCCATTAGTTTTTCAAATTGGTGTGTTTCACCGGGCCACGAAGAAATATAGAGCTGAGTATCATCAGCATAACAGTGAAAGCTAATACCATGTTTCCTGATGATATCTCCCAAGGGTAACATATAAAGCGTGAAGAGTAGCAGCCCTAGTACTGAGCCTTGAGGTACTCCATACTGCACTTGTGATTGATATGATACATCTTCATTTACCGCTGTGAATTGATGGCGGTCATATAAGTACGATTTAAACCGTGCTAATGCACTTCCACTGATGCCAACAAAGTGTTCTAGTCAGTGCTAAAGAATGTTGTGGTCAATAGTGTTGAAGGCAGCACTAAGATCCAATAACACTAATAGAGAGATACACCTACGATCAGATGATAAGAGCAGATCATTTGTAACTCTAAGGAGAAGTTGATTTAAAGTTGATTAAAAAAATTTGATGCTTACTTACAAGGCTTTGCATGGGTTGGCACCTCAATATTTGTTGGAGCTTTTAATTCCTTATACTCCAACTAGTGACCTTCGCTCATCTGAAACTGGTCCATTAACCCATTTAAGATTGATGGGTGAAAGGGCTTTTTCTGCATTAGCTCCAAAACTGTGGAATTCTTTACTGATTGAGATAAGGCAAGCTAAAACTCTTTTTAACTCATTTTATAGGGTAGTTTTTAATTAAATATTTGATTTATTATTTTTTTTTTTAAAGTTTCATTTGTTGTAGTTTTGATTTGCATTTATTTTCAAATTTTTTGCTTGTATTATTTTATACAGTATATTGTTTTATTTGTTTTTGTTCAGTGTTTTGAGATTTACATTTAAAGGCGCTATAGAAAATAAAGTTTATTATTATTATTACATATTCCTTACTGTAAGTAGTAAGGTTTTAAACTATGTAGGTTCAGTGACGAGCGTGAGAGAAGTGAAATAAGTTCATGAGAAACAGACACCAGTTTGATCTACTCTCCATTGTTTCCAAAATGACATACACCATATACATTTACTAACTACATAATCAGAGCGTGGCATCGTTTCACTCCCACATTTAGACATTTCTGAGTTGATCCTCCATATTTACATTTCCAGTAGTTTTATCACGTTCAAATTTATTTATATAGCACAATTAAAACTACAAGAATGTTGACCAAAGTGCTTCACAAGCAGAGCACGTACACACAAATAAAACAGGGCTGGAAGGTTTTCAGTCCAATCATAAAAAGATAATTTAAATTACATATTAATTATACATACAAATAATAAAAAAAAACAGTATTTTAGTCTTGGTACATTCAGTGTTTTTTGTGTTCAGAGTTGAGTCATGGAGTGATTTGACGGGTGTCAAACACAGAGACAGTTTTAAAGCCACAGGTGTAAGTCTCATGATGTGCAGACCACGTAAAACAGGTTTCACATCACTTCGTTTCAATGACATAATGGATTTGTTGTCAGTATTGGATGGTTCAGAAGTGCATAAGCTACACTGTAAAAAATTTCTTGTTGTTTTTACAAAAACTTTTTGGCAGCTGTGGTTGCCAGAATAATTTTGTAAAAATACAGAAAACTGTAAACACATTTACGTCAAAAACTGTTAATTTTACAATATAAAGCTGTAATTTACAAACAAGAAAATGTGAATATAAACCAGTAAATTCAACAACACACAAAATTAAATCTGTTTTGTACCTTGAAAATACTGACAACCACCATAATAATAAAGATGGTACTGTATAAGAGAAAGCCACATGAAGTATCAAAGCTCATCACAAGTAGCTTCACCACAAGCAGAAGTATATATTAACATATAGAAGGTGCACATTTATGGAAACACAAAACACCATCATGGTAACACACGTGATACTTAAATAATGCAAAAAAACTTTCATTAAGCAACAGAAGATGTAACATAAAGCTCAAATGTACATAACTGATAACAAGAATTATTTAAAAACATGATTATTTAAACAAAATACTTTCAAACATGTAGTGTCACGCAGGGAATTCTGGGAATATCAGTTTACAGTTTTAGACTGTAAATTATACATTGATTTGTTCTTTTTTTACTTCTAAAAGCTGTATAATTAACAGAATTTTACTGTAAATTTACATTAAATGCTTTGTTAGATCTTTTACAGTTTTTCCCTGTATATAGTACGGGAACTTACTGTTAACCTATTATCAGTTTTTTTCCGTAGCGTTTTTACAAAATTTTACAGTTAAAATTACACTTATTTTTTACAGTGTATGTTACTAATTGTGTTACTGGCTTGGTAACAGAAACATAATTTACTCAGCTTTACATGTAATTACAGCAGAAGAACACATTTAGACAATACAAACAATAATATGAGTAGTCAATGTACAGAGGTGAGTTAGATAGACCAAGCTGAAATGTAAAGATGGGTGTGTTTGCTCTTGTCCTGCAGCACTGAGTGAAGATACTGCTGTGAAGAGCTCATTGAGGAGTTCAGCAGGACAGTCCTGAGCCAGAATGGCTCTTTGATTCATTCAGTAATGATGATTCCTGTCATGTCTCCGCAGGCAGAGCTCTAGACGTCTCAGATGTGACTCTGATCAATCCGGACCCGGTCGTGTCCTCAGTCAACTCGCCGTCTCTGCTGTGTGTGAGCAGCGACTGGACCGTTTCTGGCACCGGATCGCTGAGTCTGGGCCACGAGCATCTTGATTATAAAACTCATGTCCTGAATGCTGAACCAGACAGAAGCTACCACTCCGCTGCTAAAGTCACCTGGATGTCCCGCAATCACACCTTAGGAGCTTTTTACTGCCAGCTCAAAAACTCTAACAGGAGTAAAGTCTACACCTACAAGATGCTCCATGAAGGTAATAACACTGAGAAGTGAGCAGTGCTTTGGCTCCTGTGAAGGGAAAGACTTGTTTGTTTGTGTATACACTGCACTTCTAACCAGACGGGGTTTGACTATTTCCTTTTTCTGCAGCTGCTTTCATCCCTGAATCTCTGACAATCACTGTTAATGAAGGTGAAGATGTTAACATCTCTTACTCAAGAAAGACATATTTACCAGAGGATGCAGTCATCTATAAAAATGGTGGGAACTCAGTTGTACATTTAATAAACAATATAAAACATAAATAACATATATAAATCTGTGTCTCTATGCAGGCACAATAAAGATTTGTAACTTTTATTATTAATTATTTGCTTCTATTTATTTTGGCTTACAGTTTCTTTTTTTTCTTTTTTTTAACTGCGTTTACGTGTTCAGTATTTACCACATAACCCTTGTTTTTATGCCAAAAAAAGAAAAAGAAAAAAAAAAGCTGTATTATATATAATATTGTAGTTTTCGTTGTTGTAGCTGTTGTTGTTTTTGTTTTCAGGAAAGTATGAACACACATCACCAAAAGGGGACTTTATGGATGTAATTAATTACTCAATAATCAATGCAAAAGCCCAAAGTCATGCTGGAATATATGAGATCCGTTACATTTCTGAAGCTCCGTCCAGCGTAGCAATAACCCGACTGATCGTCAGGAGTAAGTCACAATCACACTCGTTAAAGTGTCTGGTAATGTTTAGAATCTGTGCACTTGATGTTTAAGTCATAAGTGCTATTACCATGGAAATTAATAATTCTACACCTCACTGTAAGTTGCAATATAAATACTTCATTTCTGGCCATTAAGTTGGTTAAACACCCATTTAGTGATTCATGGATTTGTAAGTCATAATACATTTGTCTGGATCTCCAGCAATATTTGGCTGCTTTAAACAGTTTGCAGGATGTGTGTCTGCATCTCTTTCATTACTGAAAACCTTGATTTATTTATTGAAATAATGATGAATTAACACGATGAATCATTCCACTGACCTGAATGCGATAATTCTTTATGAAAAGCTTATTGAAGATTGTAAGAAGATTGCATTCAGTCTTGTGGTTTATTCAGTGATCTGCTGGTGTCTAAAGAATAAAGCGTAATATTGATGTCAAACACTTCTGATCTGTTCTATGCACGTCTTTTTAGTGATTTGCTCATCTATAATAATGGTTTTGAATTATACATTTTTTCAGCTTATATGAAGGTTAAAATATGGATCAATGTTTTTAAGAGTGCTGAAATTATCAATGATTTTCTCAAAGTTAAAGAAGAGTATGTGTTTTCAGCAGACTATGAGCTTCTGTTAAATAACGGTCAGTTGTTACGTTGTTAAAGGTTGTAAGGCTGGTTTGTGGGGACCAGATTGTACGGAATCGTGTCTGTCCTGCGCTAATGGAGGCGTGTGTGATGATGTGAAGGGAGAATGCATCTGCCCTCCAGGGTTTAAAGGACCCACCTGTGAAACAGGTAACAATCTTTGCTCAAATACTCAATAGTCACGTTTACAGTTTTTCTCAGTCACTTTGGTGCATTTCTCAAATCAGAAATGAAATTCTCAAAACTACTTGTACAACCTCCACATCATCTAGTCATTTATACATATCATAAAACCAGTTTTTCATTCTTTTGAACAAGTTGCGATTGCTTTTGTACATTCATGCAATTGATTACGCAGATTTATCTGCGGTTTCCTACATTATCAGTTGCTAATGCCATGTTCCTTAAAATGTATTATATAGTTTTCTGTGAAATAGTCTTACCCCCCAAAACATCTAGTATTTTGTTCATCGTATAAGTCATTAAATGCAAAATGGTTAATCTAGTTGTCATAAACTGCCAAGCACGCTATTTATTTTTATTTTTACAAATTATTATTAGACTTTTTGTCAGTTTGGCATGAATTGTGCAAGTGAATTTTGACTAATGAAGAGAATGTAGATGATAAACCAGTGATAAACCAGTTCTCTGAAATAGCTCAAAGGTTCATTTCATGAGTCTTCAGTTGGAAAGCTTATACTGTATAGACAGAGGACAACACAGGAGTAAAAACATTCTGAAAATGGACTTATTTTCATCTTTGTGCCCATATTTCTTTTTCCTTTTCTATGTCACAATGACATTGTAAAGGTTTTTTTTTTTTTGGTCAGACCTTGTAAAAGTGTTACTGGGAATTCAGTCCAGTCTCTTTCAGTCAATACCCCACATACAGTAATGTGTAAATATGTACTTTTTAAATGATTATATGGCATGCATAAGCATATGGCATACTGTTCAATACAGTAACTGTCATCCAAAACAGTTGCCATAGTTTACATCAGAACATCCCTCCAGAGTACAGTGTTATATTGACAACAAGTGATTTGACTGTCTCATCCGTACACAATGACACAAGGACTTGTCATTCTGATGGCACTGACATGTTCATTGACACAGATATTTACTTTTGAGAGATGAACTAAGGATTTTGAGTAAGAGAGTGGCTTTTGCAGGTTATCCATGGCGTTTTGCTATTTGTACGAGTTGTTTTGAGAAATGCACTTACTGTTTTGCAAATTGTGAGTTTGATTTGAGAAATGTACCAAAGCTACTGAGAAAAACTGTAATATATGACGGATTAATAACGCTTATTCAGAGTTTAAACATAAGAAGTAGGACAGATGTTTATATTCAGTGTTATATTTATATTCAGGCTGCTGTGGTGTGTGTGTGTGTAGTGTGGTGTGTATTTGATGTGTATTGTGTTGTGTGTGTAGTGTGGTGTGTATTTGATGTGTGTTGTGTTTTGTGTATAGTGTGTTGTGTATTTGATGTGTGTTGTGTTTTGTGTATAGTGTGGTGTGTATTTGATGTGTGTTGTGTTGTGTGTATAGTGTGGTGTGTATTTGATGTGTGTTGTGTTGTGTGTATAGTGTGGTGTGTATTTGATGTGTGTTGTGTTGTGTGTGTAGTGTGGTGTGTATTTGATGTGTGTGTTGTGTTGTGTGTATAGTGTGGTGTGTATTTGATGTGTGTGTTGTGTTGTGTGTGTAGTGTGGTGTATATTTGATGTATGTGTTGTGTTGTGTGTATAGTGTGTTGTGTATTTGATGTGTGTGTTGTGTGTATAGTGTGGTGTGTATTTGATGTGTGTGTTGTGTGTATAGTGTGGTGTGTATTTGATGTGTGTTGTGTTGTGTGCATTTGATGTGTGTGTTGTGTTGTGTGTGTAGTGTGGTGTATATTTGATGTATGTGTTGTGTTGTGTGTATAGTGTGGTGTGTATTTGATGTGTGTGTTGTGTGTGTAGTGTGGTGTATATTTGATGTATTTGTTGTGTTGTGTGTATAGTGTGTTGTGTATTTGATGTGTGTGTTGTGTGTATAGTGTGGTGTGTATTTGATGTGTGTTGTGTTGTGTGTATAGTGTGTTGTGTATTTGATGTGTGTGTTGTGTTGTGTGTATAGTGTGTTGTGTGTATTTGATGTGTATTGTGTTGTGTGGGTAGTGTGTTGTGTATTTGATGTGTGTGTTGTGTATATAGTGTGGTGTGTATTTGATGTGTGTTGTGTTGTGTGTGTAGTGTGGTGTGTATTTGATGTGTGTGTTGTGTTGTGTGTGTAGTGTGTTGTGTATTTGATGTGTGTTGTGTGTATAGTGTGTTGTGTATTTGATGTGTGTTGTGTTGTGTGGGTAGTGTGGTGTGTATTTGATGTGTGTTGTGTTGTGTGTGTTGTGTTGTGTTGTGTGTGTTGTGTATTTGATGTGTGTTGTGTTGTGTGTGTAGTGTGGTGTGTATTTGATGTGTGTGTTGTGTTGTGTGTATAGTGTGTTGTGTATTTGATGTGTGTGTTGTGTTGTGTGTATAGTGTGGTGTGCATTTGATGTGTGTGTTGTGTTGTGTGTATAGTGTGTTGTGTGTATTTGATGTGTATTGTGTTGTGTGTGTAGTGTGTTGTGTATTTGATGTGTGTTGTGTTGTGTGTATAGTGTGTTGTGTATTTGAAGTGTGTTGTGTGTATAGTGTGTTGTGTATTTGATGTGTGTTGTGTGTATTTGTTTTGTGTGTTGTGTGTATAGTGTGGTGTGTATTTGATGTGTGTTGTGTTGTGTGTGGAGTGTGGTGTGTATTTGATGTGTGTGTTGTGTGTATAGTGTGGTGTGTATTTGATGTGTGTTGTGTTGTGTGTATCGTGTGTTGTGTATTTGATGTGTGTTGTGTTGTGTGTATAGTGTGTTGTGTATTTGATGTGTTTTGTGTTGTGTGTATAGTGTGTTGTGTATTTGATGTGTGTGTTGTGTTGTGTGTATTTGATGTGTATTGTGTTGTGTGTGTAGTGTGTTGTGTATTTGATGTGTGTGTTGTGTGTATAGTGTGGTGTGTATTTGATGTGTGTTGTGTTGTGTGTGTAGTGTGGTGTGTATTGGATGTGTGTTGTGTTGTGTGTATAGTGTGTTGTGTATTTGATGTGTGTGTTGTGTTGTGTGTGTAGTGTGTGGCGAGGGACGCTTCGGCCGGAGCTGTAAGGAGCGCTGTGTGGATGGATTCTGTCGTTCTCTGCTCTTCTGTCTCAGAGAGCCGTACGGCTGCTCCTGTGCGTCTGGATGGAAGGGCTTCAACTGTAGCGAGGGTGAGAGGAAATAAAGTCTAACACACGGGAAGACGCTCTGTTTATTATTCCTCATTTTACTGTGCCTAAATGCTAGTAAATGGTGAACTACTGTGAACTAGTTTCAATGAATGTGTTCTGAATTGTGTGCAATGAAAATAAACACTTGATGTGTACAAATATTTTGTTAAAATATTACTCGTTACACTTTTCATTTGGATTTTGTGATTCCAGACTGTCCGGCCGGTTATTATGGCGCCGACTGTAAACAGAAGTGTGAGTGTGAACTGGGGAAATGCAATCGCTTCAGAGGATGTGTGTGTGAAGGCAAGCACGGAGCTCGCTGTGAGAAATCAGGTGAAAATCATTGATTTCAAAGAAACCGTCCTGTGTTTCTGGGAGATCTCTGGGCTGAATCCTTCTCTGCTTGTGATTTCTTTGAAAGACATGAAACCTGTAATCTTGAGCAGTCTGAGAGACATCGAGCTCAACTTGGGCGTCACATACACAGTCAACTGCTCTGCATCAGGCCAACCTGCTCCTTTACACGGGGAAATAACCCTGGTCAAACCAGACAAGACCACTGTCTATGTGAGTCTCATCTCCATAGAATTACTACACCGGTTCTGCACGAGTCGCCGTGAGGTTTGATCTTCTTGAGCTGCTGCGTTGTTCATGAAACCCTCTTCTTTCATTCTGCTCAGGCAGTGGACACACATACAGAAAATGATCAAACGACATCAACATTCAGGGTGGAGAAGATCACTGTGTCAGCCGCTGGCCGCTGGTCGTGTCAAGTGAAAACCAAACACTATCAGGAGGAGAAAGAATTCATTGTGAATGTCAAAGGTGAGATTCTTCAAAGTTCCCAAGGTCCATCTCTATTTTCCTGCCAGCAATAGTCCCAAACAATTACAGCATACAGTGTTCAGGATTTAGGAGCATTAAGGTTATGACATAAGTAATGTCCACAGTGAGAATGTTGACTGTAACTATTTACATTAAAACCTTAAAAATTAGTAGACCAAATAGCCTCTCAATGATTGTTTGGTTATTGAAACACAAAAAAAAAAAAAAAAAAAAAAAACTGAGAAAGGGCTTTATGGCTTTTTCAAGTCCTCCTGGGATGTTCATTAATAACTTGTTCAAGACCATTTGGTCAGAACAAGATGGTGATTTACCTTTTCCACATAAAATTCAACGCTTTTATAAACTCTACATCTACTAAGTAATGAATAAAGAATGTGTACCATTGTGTTTTTGTTTTTTCCTGTTTTCATTCAATTTATGAAGGTGAAGTAAACAGCCATTATTTATTATATGGTAATCATACAATAATATAATATTTTGTATATGTAACATAGTTTTATTGTACATTACAATAAAGATTGTATCAATTGCAACAAATACTGTCAATACAGACACTATCTATAGTCTTTGGCTGCGTTTTGCTGTAATTAATGCTCTATTAGTTTTGCTGTAATTAATGCATTAATAACAGGCTGCACTGACTTCATTAGTTGATTAGTGCTCAGCTGCTTCTGGTTTCAGCTCCTCCGAAGCCCCAGAATCCACCGCTCCTGAACGACAGCGGCCCGCATCACCTGCTGCTGCTGCTCAACGAAGAGCCCTACGCCGGAGACGGACCGGTCATCTCAGTCACGGTCAACTACAAACAGACCAGCTCATCTACATGGAGAAGTGTTGAGGGTAATGGTGCTTGTGTGTTCTTGTGGTGTGCACAGGTCACTGTGTTGCTCTCGGCAAACTGTCCAGTGTTATAAATATTTCCACTGTGTAACGGATTACAAATTGGTGATGAGCTGAAAATATTTCTGATCGCTCTCAAATACAGAAGATATTAAGACTAGTCAGAAGAATGTGGGTGAAGTCATTGCTCCGGAAGGGCCTTTCATTTCACAGCGATGGAAAAGCACTGACCTCATCTGATGCTTGTGTTGTTTCTACGGATGTAATGATGTACCGCGAGCCGGTTGAAAATCTATACAAATATGTGATGGATAAAGTCGTTTGAGATGTTAAATAAATCACAATATAACTCAGGGTTAGAGTTTATATGAATGTTTTTGAGGGAAGTGACTGTCTTTAGAAAAGTTTAGATTTTCTTTCCATTTTGCCTGTGTGTAATGTATTGAGTCCATAAGCGCAGAGCTGCTTTGTTTACAACGGTAACCAAGGAAATGCTGTATCGCTGCTGTTCCATAAGCGCCACCTGCTGGCAGATAATGAATCTGCATCTCTTTTAACTCGTCTGCTGTTTCTGTTTAATTTAGATGTGTTTTATGTAATATAGTTTCAAAACACTAAAGTCAAGTTGACTGTAATTTTAAATGTAAAGAGCACAGGCAAAGCCTTAGTTTGTTTATATGAACAGATTTCCTTTATTTTGTTTGTTTTATTGTTTGACAAAATTTTAAATATAATACAAAAAAGTTAAAAAAGACTAATATAACATAATGATATTTTTCAAAACTTTCGAGGATAAAATACATAAAAAAAATAATTTGGCTTATTTCCCTTGTGGTCCTCTGTATTTTAAAAAAGGAACAAACGAATCATAAGTGGAGTGTAATCAACATCAAGTTCAGAAACTTCTACACAATCATTTTTTTAACTTCCCTTCTAAAAATACTATCAATTTGTATCTATTGTTTACACCCAGGTCATTTATTCCAAGCATTTTACTGTAATATCATGAACACCATCAACATTTATAAAAAGGTTTTTTCGACCTTTTGAAAAAATAAATGTTCATCTCACAAATGCATGAGTGGATTTACTTTCAAAATAACCCATTGTTCTTGTTCAGTGGACTGATACTCAATATGTGGCAAATTGTCACTAAACTGTGGAACTGCTTTTGTATGTTTGAGTAGATTACAGATACATTTCCCCATGTTTTCCACAGCGAGCAGTTCTCTGGTGAGGTTGGACAACCTTTCTCCCATGACCCAGTACACCACACGGGTGCAACTGAGTCGCCACGGACCAGGAGGAACCGGTCAGCCTGGACCCGAAGCCACTTTCTCCACACAGATGCTCGGTAAGAGCTCAAACAACACGTTCAATCGCTGTCACATTCAACACACGGCACAATGATAAGACGCCTGTGTTTGTCTCAGAGCTCCCCATGGGTGTGAAGCTGAAGCCCCACAATCAGACCGTGCTGCTCCTGTCATGGGACGCCACTCCTGCCGAGGAGGACTGGACTTATGAGGTCATGTGTCAGCAAGTCGGAGCTTCAGGGACCGAGAGGAGATTTCAGCTCACATCGAACTCCTCCAACCTCCGTCTGAGTGAGCTGAAACCCAGACACAAATACCAGTGCAAGGTGAGGACGAGCAGAAGCGCTGCAGGACAGGCCTGTCCCACCGTCAGCGCCTGGACACTGAGCGACCGTAAGTTTGTGCCTCTCACTTTTTAAAGATCGCAGACATTTGTGTCCATGCAGCACAGAAGCAGTCATCAGTGTCACAGGTGTATTTGTAGAAATAGACAACAATACATTGTATGAGTCAAAATTATTCATTTTTCTTTTATGCCAAAAATCATTAGGATATTAAGTAAAGATCATGTTCCATGAAGATATTTTGTAAATATCCTACCATAAATATATCAAAACATAATTTTTTATTTGTAATATTCATTGCTAAGAACTTCATTTGAACAACTTTAAAGATGAGAGGATATTATAAAGTGCTTTGTGTGAGTGTTCTGTTTGTTTGCGGATGAGTTTGATATACTAGTGGAGTTATTGATTGCTTATGCTGTGATCCATCAGAGCTTCCTCCTCCTCCTGCCAACATCTCCACCTGTAACATCAGTGACTCCTCAGCCAGCATCACCTGGTCAGTGGTTGAGGGTCACTCCATCTCCAAAGCCATGATCCGCTACCAGCAGACAGAGCAGACGGACTACAGTCAGCAGGTGGAGCTTGACGTGCAGGACCAGACCAACATGCGCTTCCAGCTCAGGGGTCTGAAGACCAACACCACCTACCAGCTGGAGCTCTGGAGCGTCAACAACATAGGAGGGAGTGTGGAGAGACCGCAGATCACCCTGAAGACGCTGACGCCGCAGGAGAGCTCACGTGAGTCTCTGTGCTGTCTCTGTTCCCCTGAAGAAATCAGTCCGGTTAATGACAGAAGCAGCTTTTCTGTGTGAACACTAGTGAAGATTCACAAGTGCGTTCAAAGGAGCACATGTCATCATCTGAACCCTGTGAGACACACTGAGCGAGTAACACTGCCATCTATAGGATAATTTACTGTTTATATATGATGGAAGTAAGCCTCAAAATTGTGGTAAATTCTCTTCTGCATTTGAACCAGAGAAACACTGCAAAAAAACGCTTATCTTATGTAAAATGAGAATTTTACTTAACCCCACTGGCAGATAATTTTACTTGTTTTAAGCAAAATGCACTTGTAATTTTTTTTATATAAATATTTTGACTAGAAACGACAAAAAATACTAAGGAAGATAAGCCCTTTTTTGTTGCAGTGAATACGATATCTGTCATAACCATGTAAACACTTTATCTCCATGTGATGCAGGCACAGGCAATAAGATCAAACAGTTCTACAAATTGTTTACAAGTCAGCATTTACAGTCATGATTTTACAAATAATGACAATAAATGCAGCTATGGACAATATGTAGAGAGTACATATCTTCATATCTTGATCAAAATGAGTAAGAACGTGCAGGAAGAAAGACCCTAACCTTAATTAAATATGAACCATTATTAAAATTTAACATCAACAAACATTTAATAAGTGACGTTATTTAACACTTGATGCTATTAATGCCATTCTAAAATGCTATTGATGACAGTGATTGTGAACGGTTGCTCTTTCAGAGCTGCATGGGTTCCAGGCTCACAGTAACATGCTCTTCTTTGCGATCCTGGGCTCCGCCGGCATGACGTGCATCACTATCCTGCTGGCCTTCTGCATCGTCCTGCAGCTCAAGAGAACCACCTTCCAGAGACGCATGGTGCAGGCCTTCCACAACGTAGCGGTGAGACGCCGACCCAAATTCAGCATCTATCACAGTCAAAATCATCTGAATTCAGTCACAGCTTTATCTCTACATCAGGGTTAAAGCCAAGTCTCACCAAGAATAATGACTACAAAGATGACTGTATTTTAAAAAAAGAATAATTCTGAAAGTGGTTCCAATGATATTGTTTATCTGTGCCTTTATTGTTATAGCTGTGGTGTGGATTCTGCTATTCTTTAATATTGAAAACGATTTTTAGAACTGTATCTTTATCATTATCTTTATAGTTATCGTCCTTGGTGTGAACACGGACTTGAAGGTTCTCACACTAAAACTTCTCCATTAGGCAGTGTTTAACTTCAGTTCAGAGTTAGGATCCTGAAGTCCTTCAGTAGCTGCTTCAGGTGTGTTGGACCTGAAAACTCCTGTAAATATCAATCTCTCCTGTTCTCACAGAGAGAAGAGCCTGTGGTCCAGTTTAACTCTGTGCCGCTAAACGTCTCCAAAAAAGTTCCCAGTTCCAGCCAATCTGTGGCCTATCCCACCCTGGAGTGGAGCGACATTAAGTTCCAGGATATAATCGGAGAGGGAAACTTTGGGCAGGTGCTGAAAGCTCGCATTAAGAAAGACGGCCTGAGGATGGATGCTGCCATCAAGAGAATGAAGGGTGAGAAGCATTCAATGAACACAGTCAGAATGTGTGTCAGCATTCACACAATTTCTCTCACAATGTGTCAATCTCTGTCTTAACCATAGAATATGCCTCTAAGGACGACCACAGAGACTTTGCTGGGGAACTCGAGGTCTTGTGTAAACTGGGTCATCATCCAAACATCATTAACCTTCTGGGAGCATGTGAACACAGAGGTGTGCGCCTCAAGTCCCACAGACATTTACTTCTTCTCCAATGGGACATGACTGTGTTTGAGAGCTCAATCACACTGTCTTCTACTGCAGGTTACCTGTATCTGGCCATTGAATATGCTCCTCACGGAAACCTGCTGGACTTTCTGCGTAAGAGCCGTGTTTTAGAGACGGACCCTGCCTTTGCCATCGCTAACAGCACCGCGTCCACGCTCTCTTCACAGCAGTTACTGCACTTTGCTGCAGATGTGGCTCGTGGCATGGACTACTTGAGCCAGAAACAGGTGAGCAGGGAAAACTCTACTGTAATAATTCTGCTCCAATTCATATATAAAAATATTTGTTGAATTCAGTAATGAAAATATATATAAATAATATCTAAACATCTGTCATGGGTTGCTATGATGAATCAAGTGCACAACAAAGGGGAAGCCATTTATGCTGGGGGGGATCAGTTCTCCTCTGACCAGACGAAACCAGTACTTCAATTCCAGGCTGCAGCAAAGTCAGATTGTGCAGAAGAATCATCTGTTTCCTGTGGTCTTGTCCTGGTGCTCCTCTGAGACTAGGTATTTACAGGGGATCTGTATCTGGGGCTCTAGTTGTCCTGATCTCCGCTGTCTTTCTGGGAAGTAGAGGTCCTTTCTAGGTGCTGATCCACCATCTGGTCTGGATACGTACTGGATCCGGGCGACTGCAGTGACCCTCTGATCTGGATACAGACTGGATCTGGTGGCCACGGTGACCTCGGAACAAGAGAGAAACAGACTAATATTAACGTAGATGCCATTCTTCTAATGATGTAGCAAGTACATAGGGTGTTATGTGAAGTGTTTCCGGTTCCAGTTTACCTAATTAATGCAGCCTAAAAATCCTTTAACGGATTTGGATATTAAAAGCATATTAGTATGTTATGTGTATGCCAGATTAAAGAGATGGGTCTTTAATCTAGATTTAAACTGCAAGAGTGTGTCTGCCTCCCGAACAATGTTAGGAAGGTTATTCCAGAGTTTAGGCGCCAAACAGGAAAAGGATCTGCCGCCCGCAGTTGATTTTGATATTCTAGGTATTATCAAATTGCCTGAGTTTTGAGAACGTAGCAGACGTAGATTAGTATAATGTAAAAGGAGCTCATTCAAATACTGAGGTGCTAAACCATTCAGGGCTTTATAAGTAATAAGCAATATTTTAAAATCTATACGATGTTTGATAGGGAGCCAGTGCAGTGTGGACAGGACCGGGCTAATATGGTCATACTTCCTGGTTCTAGTAAGAACTCTTGCTGCTGCATTTTGGACTAGCTGTAGTTTGTTTACTAAGCGTGCAGAACAACCACCCAATAAAGCATTAGAGCTGTAATCGGGCCTTAAAAGTTAGGCCCGACAGGTTTCGGCCCTAGCCCGACAAGTACATTTTGATTGACAGCTTTTTTAAACCCCGAACCCGTTTACAGCCCGACATTATTCAAATCTGCGCACGCACACAGCTCTTTTGCCTTTTGCCAACAATGAGCAATTTATTCATGTTTTAACATAATTTACTCATAACTAACGTAGACTAGACCACTTGGAAGTTGGAATAAAGAAATAAAATAAGTCCTGTGTCACATCGTAACATCTCAGCATTCTAGACATAGGCTCATTTAACCTATAAATAGACCAACGCACCAATAAAAACGAGTCATTTAAAAAAAAAAAAATTAAGATACATTTTAAATTAAGATGGGTATTTGGCAATAACGAAATTAAGATAAAGGCTCCGCCGGATTTGCTTTATTTAATAAAAGAATAATGCCAACATTAGCGTAAATACTCTGTCAACATTATGCATTTAAGACTCAATGAATATTTAGTTATCATTTGAAAAACCTTTACTCACAGAGATTAGGCTAGGTCTACATGTTTTTGTGGAGGGAAATGAATGAATCCACTGTATATGTCTTCAGCGCGCTCCTGCGCTCACTGATGGTGCGTCATTATTCACTCATTATTCTCATTATAAGCATGGTCAAAACTTTTCCACACCTCAGACTTTGCTTTAGTTGCTGGTGCAACCAAAACGTAATCACCAGAGGCAAGCCTCCGTTACACCTGCTCAGCATTCATTTTCGCATCTTTCTCGCACTAATCGAAACACATCACATGACCGCTCGTTTACCTCGCAAACCGGAGCGCGAGCCCGAGCCCGGCTAAATTCCCCTCGGGTTCGGGCAAAGATCTTCAGCTCTATAAAGCATTACAATAATCTAACCTTGAGGTCATAAATGCATGGATTAACATTTCTGCATTTGACATTGAGAGCATAGGCCGCAATTTAGATATATTTTTGAGATGGAAAAATGCAGTTTTACAAATGCTAGAAAGGTGGCTTTCTAAGGAAATATTGCGATCAAGTAGCACACCTAGGTTCCTAACTGATGACGAAGAATTGACAAAGCAACCATCAAGTCTTAGACAGTGTTCTAGGTTATTACAAGCAGAGTTTTTAGGCCCTATAATTAACACCTCTGTTTTTTCTGAATTTAGCAATAAGAAATTACTCGTCATCCAATTTTTTATATCGACTATGCATTCCATTAGTTTTTCAAATTGGTGTGTTTCACCGGGCTGCGAGGAAATATAGAGCTGAGTATCATCAGCATAACAGTGAAAGCTAACACCATGTTTCCTGATGATATCTCCCAAGGGTAACATATAAAGCGTGAAGAGTAGCGGCCCTAGTACTGAGCCTTGAGGTACTCCATACTGCACTAGTGATTGATATGATACATCTTCATTCACTGCTACGAACTGATGGCGGTCATATAAGTACGATATAAACCATGCTAATGCACTTCCACTGATGCCAACAAAGTGTTCAAGTCTAAGCAAAAGAATGCTGTGGTCAATTGTGTCAAACGCAGCACTAAGATCCTAATAGAGAGATACACCCACGATCAGATGATAAGAGCAGATTATTTGTAACTCTAAGGAGAGCAGTCTCAGTACTATCATACTGTCTAAATCCTGACTGGAAATCCTCACATATACCATTTTTCTCTAAGAAGGAATATAATTGTGAGGATACCACCTTTTCCAGTATCTTGGACAGAAAAGGGAGATTCGAGATTGGTCTATAATTAACAAGTTCTTTGCGGTCAAGTTGTGGATTTTTTGATGAGAGGCGTAATAACAGCCAGTTTGAAGGTTTTGGGGACATATCCTAATGACAATGAGGAATTAATAATAGTCAGAAGAGGACCTATGACTTCTGGAAGCACCTCTTTTAGGAGCTTAGATGGTATAGGGTCTAACATACATGTTGTTGGTTTAGATGATTTAACAAGTTTATACAATTCTTCCTCCTATAGTAGAGAATGAGTGGAACTGTTCCTCAGGGGGTCTATAGTGCACTGTCTGATGTGATACTGTATCTGATGGCTGAATGGTTGCAATTTTATCTCTAATAGTATCGATTTTAAGTAAAGTAGTTCACAAAGTCATTACTGTTGTGGTGTTGGGAAATGTCATATGAATAAATACCTAGGGTTATGTTTGTTTTCTTCTAAAAGAGACAAAAAGTTATCAGATCTAGCAGTTTTTAATGCTTTTCTATAGGATATGCTACTTTCCCGCCAAGCAATACGAAATACCTCTAGTTTTGTTTTCCTCCAGCTGCTCTCCATTTTCCTTAAGTGTAAAGGAGCAACTGTATTTAAAGTGCTAGAAAAGAGAGAGTCCATAGTTTCTGTTACATCATCAAGTTGTTCTGAGGTTTTGCATATGCTAGGGAATTTGAATACATCAGGAAGATAACTTAAAAAGCAGTCTTTTGTGGTAGAAGTGATGGTTCTTCGATACTTGTAACAAGAAGTAGAATTTACAATTTTGGCTATATGAAGTTTGCACAGAACTAAATAATGATCTGAGATATCATCACTTGGCTGAATAATTTCAACACTATCAACATCAATTCCATGTGACAGTATTAAATCTAGAGTCCTGGTGGTCGTCTGAGACAAGGTCTTTACAGGGGATCTGTATCTGGGGCTCTAGTTGTCCTGGTCTCCGCTGTCTTTCAGGGATGTAGATGTCCTTTCTAGGTGCTGATCCACCATCTGGTCTGGATACGTACTGGATCCGGGTGACTGCAGTGACCCTCTGATCTGGATACAGACTGGGTCTGGTGGCTACGGTGACCTCGGAATAAAAGAGAAACAGTCTAATATTAGTGTAGATGCCATTCTTCTAATGATGTAGCAATATTCTAGGTATTATTAGTTTTGAGAATGTAGCGGATGTGGAGGATTATAATATAACAGGAGCTCATTCAAATACTGAGGTGCTAAACCATTCAGGGCTTTATAAGTAATAAGCAAGATTTTAAAATCTATACAATGTTTGATAGCCAGTGTTGACAGGACCGGGCTAAAATGGTCATACTTCCTGGTTCTAGTAAAAACTCTTGCTGCTGCATTTTGGACTAGCTGTAGTATTTTTACTAAGCGTGCAGAACAGCCACCCAATATAGTATTACAATAATCTAACCTTGAGGTCATAAATGGATGGATTAACATTTCTGCATTTTACATTGAGAGTGTATTGACGACTTGATAGCTAGGACTGTATCTGTAGCTAGTTGGGGACAAGTGACCACTGTGGTGCATCGATAAGAATGCAATTGGATGCTGTAAATCTCTTCGATGGTTTTATTGACACTCAGCAGAGGATTATCTATCTTCATGTATGTACAGTATATGTGTGGTTCTACAATAAACAATAAAAGAAAGAAAATATCAGAATACAATTAAACAACATTGCTGACATGATTCAATTAGCAAAGCTAATAAATTGTAATTATTATACATTTCCCTTTAAGTAGCTTTAGCTGCTTATACATATCAAATAACCAAATAAAATATCAGATAACACATTATCTTCTTAGGAAGTCGTGGCCTAATGGTTAGAGGGTTGGACTCCCAATCGAAGGGTTGTGGGTTCTAGTCTCGGGCCGGACGGAATTGTGGGTGGGGGAGTGCATGTACAGTTCTCTCTCCACCTTCAATACCACGACTTAGGTGCCCTTGAGCAAGGCATCGAACCCCCAACTGCTCCCCGGGTGCCGCAGCATAAATTGCTGCCCACTGCTCCGGGTGTGTGCTCACAGTGTGTGTGTGCATTTCGGATGGGTTAAATGCAGAGCACAAATTCTGAGTATGGGTCACCATACTTGGCTGAATGTCACTTCACTTCTTATTGACTTAAAGAACAGCCTTCATACTGCTAGTTATCAATACTATCAACCCAAAAAAACATAGGTTTCTACTTCTCAACCACAATTACACTCAGATAATAACTATAAAGTGTCAAGTGAGAACACATATAAACACAATATTAATATAAAAATAATACTAATAGGCATTAACATAATGCTAGCAAACTTTATGCTAACATACTGCATTTCAATAGAGTATCTCTGAATAAACTCTTAACAACCCAAGGCACCGAAATACACATACGTAAACATTTCTCTAAACGCACACATGCACAGATATCAACATGGAAGACATCTATTCACCTCAACCAACTCAAAAATGAAACTAAAACTATTAGCGCTAAAACTGTGTCCTCTCTGTGACCCCGAAACGAAGCCGCTGATTGGCTAATCCCCATAACAGCAAGTCCTTCTTCACAGAGAGCATAGGCTGTAATTTAGATATACTTTTGCGATGGAAAAATGCAGTTTTACAAATGCTAAAAACATGGCATTCTAAGGAAAGATTGCTATCAAATAGCACACATAGGTTCCTAACTGATGATGAAGAATTGACAGAACCGCCATCAAGTCTTGAACAGTGTTCTAGGTTATTACATGCAGAGTTTTTAGGTCCTATAATTAACACCTCTGTTTTTTCAGAATTTAGCAGTAGGAAATTACTCGTTGTAGTAAGTTCGTGTGGCAAGGAAGAGGACAAAGGGGTCGGCTGGACTGCTGACGTATTTATTTAACCAAAACTAAACAAAGAACAAAGAAAATCACAAACACCCAAACGGTGACTCTTATTCTGACACGCTCTGTCAAACTTCCGGTTTACTCCTTCCGGTTTTCCATCTCCGGTGATGATAATTTTTGCCCAAACCACTCACTTACCGCTCGTCTCCTGATTCTCTCTCCCGCTGCAGACTTCGCTAAACCACGCCCCCCCTGCCACATACCCCCACCGCCCGACTCAGGCCGGGGAGCCATCCGGCCTGCAGCCCCCCCCCCCCCCCCCCCATTTCTGGAGAGGAAGTCGGCCACCGCCATCTGAACACCCGGCCTGTGGATCACCTTGAACTTAAAAGGCTGAAGAGCTAGATACCAACGAGTGATCCGCGCGTTGGTATCCTTCATGCGGTGGAGCCACTGCAGCGGTCCGAACAGAGGGTGAACTCCCGTCCCAGGAGATAATAGCGGAGGGTGAGGACGGCCCATCTGATGGCAAGGCACTCTTTCTCGATGGTGCTGTACTTAGCCTCTCTTCGAGAGCTTCCGGCTAATGTACAGCACCGGCCGTTCCTCCCCCTCTATCTCCTGGGACAGGACTGCCCCCAGCCCCCTGTCCGATGCGTCTGTCTGCAACAGAAAAGGGAGAGAAAAATCAGGAGAGTGTAACAGCGGCCCGCCACACAGAGCAGCCTTGACCTGAGTAAAGGCCTGCTGACACGGCTCCGTCCACTGGACCGTATCTGGTACCTCCTTTTTAGTAAGGTCAGTCAAAGGGCTGGTGAGGTCCGAATAATTAGGAATAAACCGTCTATAATATCCCACCAGCCCCAAGAACTGTCTTACCTCCTTTTTGGTCTTGGGTCGTGGGCAGGTCGCAATAGCGGCAGTCTTATCAATTTGGGGACGCACCTGCCCATGCCCCAAGTGGAAGCCCAGATACCTTACTTCCACACGCCCAATCGCAAACTTCTTTGGGTTGGCCGTGAGCCCCGCTCCCCTCAGCGACCTCAGGACAGCCCTCAGATGCTGCATATGCCGCTGCCAGTCATTACTAAATATAATAATATCATCTAGGTAGGCAGCAGCATATGCAGCATGGGGCCGTAGAATCCGATCCATGAGGCGCTGGAAGGTAGCTGGGGCCCCGAACAAGCCAAACGGAAGGGTAACAAATTGGTGTAATCCGAACGGCGTTGTGAAAGCGGTCTTTTCTCTGGACAATGGAGACAAGGGGATCTGCCAATAGCCCTTTGTTAAGTCCAATGTCGAATAAAAGCGAGCCGTGCCTAGCCGATCAAGCAACTCGTCAACCCGCGGCATTGGATACGCGTCGAATTTCGACACAGCATTCACCTTGAGGTAATCTACACAGAATCGGACTGAGCCGTCCGTTTTCGGAACTAAAACTATCGGTCTCGCCCAGTTACTATTAGATTCTTCTATTACCCCCATGTCAAGCATAGCGCCCAATTCAGCCTGAACTACTTGTTTCTTGTGCTCAGGTAAACGATACGGCCGGCTGCGAACTACCACGCCCGGCTCGGTCTCGATATGGTGCTGAATTAGGTTAGTAAGGCCCGGTAGGGGCGAGAAGACGTCGGCAAACTCTGCCTGCAATTTCGTTACATCAGTGAGTTGGGACGGCGAGAGGTGGTCTCCACCTGGAGCCAGGGCGAGGGATTGGGGTTTGATATTCGCCTCTGGCCCGAGATCATCCTCTCCGCCAATCACCGTTGCCAACATCACTGATTCCGCCTCATTCCATTTTTTAAGGAGGTTGAGGTGGTATATCTGACTGGACCCGTTCCTATCGGACCGTATTACCTCATAATCGAGATCTCCGACCTGTCGTGCGACCTCAAATGGTCCCTGCCACTTAGCCATTAATTTGGAGCTCGACGTTGGGAGTAATACAAGTACTTTCTCTCCCGGTGCAAATTTGCGTAACCTAGTTCCCCTGTTATACAGCTGGCTCTGGCGGTCCTGGGCTTGTAACAAATTCTCCATGGATAGCCGCCCCAATGTGTGGAGTTTTGTTCTCAAGTCCAGCACATACTGAATTTCGTTTTTGCCCTGAGACGGTCCCTCCTCCCAAGTTTCTCTCAGTACGTCGAGCACCCCCCGGGGCTGGCGTCCATAGAGAAGCTCGAAGGGGGAAAACCCCGTGGAGGCTTGTGGGACCTCTCGCACAGCAAATAACAAGGGCTCTAGCTACCTATCCCAATTTTTGGCGTCTTCGTGAACGAACTTACGAATCATGGATTTAAGGGTGCGATTAAATCGTTCGACCAGGCCGTCGGTTTGTGGGTGATAGACGCTAGTTCGAATCGATTTAATGCCCAACAATCCGTACAGTTCGCGTAGCGTACGTGACATAAACGCCGTGCCCTGATCGGTGAGGATTTCTTTTGGAACCCCCACCCGGGAGATAAGACGAAACAGGGCATCCGCAACACTTTTAGCGGAAATGTTGCGGAGGGCCACCGCTTCAGGATATCGTGTTGCATAATCAACTATGACTAATGCAAAGCGATGTCCTCGTGCCGATCGCTCTAATGGCCGATGAGGTCCATGCCAATTCTCTCGAAGGGGACCTGCATTAAGGGAAGAGGGCGCAAAGGCGCTTTTGGGGCGGCCGGTGGGTTTACCAATTGACATTCCGGACAAGACGCGCACCACCTGCGCACGTTGTCATGAATGCCCGGCCAAAAGAAACGGGCCATGAGGCGATTTAGTGTTGCGGCCTGTCCCAAATGGCCCGCCATAGGATTAGAATGAGCCGCCTGGAAAAGCATTTCCCGGCGGCTCTTTGGAATTAACAATTGGGTTGTATTCAATTTTGTCCGAGCGTCTTGGGTCACTCTATACAACCGGTCTTTTAAAATGGCAAAATACGGATAGGAGAGCGGGAGGGCAGGTTGGAGAGACTGGCCATCGATGGCGCGGACCTGTTGAAATGCATGTTTTAGTGTCTCATCCTGAGACTGCTCCAGAGGAAAGTCATCACGCTCCGAGAGAATTAGTCTCCCGATTTCGTTCGGTTCCCCTGAAGCAGACCACAGCGACCCTGGCTCAGTTTCTCCCACCTGTACCCGCACGGCCTCCTTCCGTGCCTTATTTCCCCAAGAGGCATCCGCACATAACGACCCCAATAAAACCGTAAACGCGGGCCAATTCGTTCCCAAAATTACCGGATGCCGGAGGTGGGGACTAACCGCCACCTCTACACTATGCTTTTGTCCCCGGAAATGAATGCTAATTGGGACAACCGGATACTCCACCACATCCCCGTGTACACACCGCACCTTAACCACGCGGCTTGTATCCAATGCCCCCGGTTGAATCAGGTTTTGATGGATTGAGGTTTGGTTACATCCCGAATCCACCAAGGCAGGATATGTACCCCCCTTGATACTCACGGGTATTTGGTACTCGCCAGCCTGACCGGGGGTGACCTGTGGGACATCCGGGACCCGGATCATCGTCCCCACCTCCATCGCTGGACACCTGTCCACGAAATGCTCCGGGTCCCCGCAACGCCAACAGGCCAGCCCAGACCTACCCGCCGCCCCAGTGGCAGGGAGTGGATTGGAGAATTGGCGCGGAGAGAGTGGAGAAACGGAAGCACTGTCCCCCCCAGCAGGCACAATCCCTGCCCCCCTGGGCGGGGCCCTTGGGCTCACGAAGTGTCCATGGTCGATCCCGCCCCGCCCCCGGGGCGGGACACGAGGAGGGCCGGGTGGACGGGACCTAGGGAGAGGGACAGGGCGAGAGAGAGAGGGGGGAGAGAGAGAAGGAGAGAGAGAGTTAGCAGGTGGGGGTGCGCCGACCCCTGGGCACGCCACCATGTGGTCCTCCGCCAGATGGATGGCCGAGTCCAGCGACGTGGGGCGGTGGCACTGGACCCACTCGGCCGTCTTCTTGGTAAGCCGAGCGATGAACTGCTCCAGCACCACCAGGTCGACGACATGCTCCACGTCACTTCCCTTGGCCAGTAGCCACTTGCGGCAGGAGTCCCGGAGCTGTTGGGCCATCGCGAAGGGCCGGCCGGCCTCGCCCAAATCCAGGGACCGGAAGCGCTGGCGATGTTGCTCTGGCGACCGGCCGACCCGCTGGATAATGGCCCTCTTGAGGTCGTCGAAGACCAGGAGGTTCGCCACCGGAAGTTGTTGCGCGGCCACCTGGGCCTCACCGGAGAGCAGGGGTATTAGGCGTACCGGCCACTGCTCGCGGGGCCACCCGCCACCTTCCGGTTTTCCGTCTCCGGTTCGGGTCAGCAGTCCGTCTCTCTCTCGCTTGCATCCGTTTCTCCTGGCGTTTTATACTCTCTCCACGCCAATAACTAGAACAAGAAACAGGTGATGATAATTTTTGCCCAAACCACTCACTTACCGCTCGTCTCCTGATTCTCTCTCCCGCTGCAGACTTCGCTAAACCACGCCCCCCCTGCCACACTCGTCATCCAGTTTTTTATATCAACTATGCATTCCATTAGTTTTTTCAAGTTGGTGTGTTTCACCGGGTCGCGAAGAAATATAGAGCTGAGTATCATCAGCATAACAGTGAAAGCTAACACCACGTTTCCTGATGATATCTCTCAAGGGTAACATATAAAGCGTGAAGAGTAGTGGCCCTAGTACTGAGCCTTGAGGTACTCCATACTGAACTTGTGATCGATATGATACATCTTCATTCACTGCTACGAACTGATGGCGGTCATATAAGTACGATTTAAACCATGCTAATGCACTTCCATAAATGCCAACAAAGTGTTCAAGTCTATGCAAAAGAATGTTGTGGTCAATTGTGTCAAACGCAGCACTAAGATCCAATAAAACTAATAGAGATATACAACCACGATCGGATGATAAGAGCAGGTAATTTGTAACTCTAAGGAGAGCAGTCTTAGTACTATGATACGGTCTAAATCCTCACAGACACCATTTTTCTCTAAGAAGGAATATAATTGTGAGGATTCTATCTTTTCTAGTATCTTGGACAGAAAAGGGAGATTCGAGATTGGTCTATAATGAACTAGTTCTTTGGGGTCAAGTTGTGCTTTTTTGATGAGAGGCTTAATAACAGCCAATTTGAATGTGTTGGGGACATATCCTAATGACAATGAGGAATTAATAATAGTCAGAAGAGGATCTATAACTTCTGGAAGCACCTCTTTTAGGAGCTTATATGGTATAGGGTTTAACATACATGTTGTTGGTTTAGATGATTTAACAAGTTTATACAATTCTTCCTCTCCTATAGTAGAGAATGCGTGGAACTGTTCCTCAGGGGGACTATAGTGCACTGTGTGATGCGATACAGTAGCTGATGGCTGAATGGTTACAATTTTATCTCTAATAGTATCGATTTTAGAAGTAGTTCATAAAGTCATTACTGCTGTGCTGTTGGGAAATGTCTTGTTGATGCTTTATTTTTGTTAATTTAGCCACTGTATTGAATAAATACCTGGGGTTATGTTTGTTTTCTTCTAAAAGAGACAAAAAGTAATCGGATCTAGCAGTTGTTAATGCTTTTGTGTAGGATTGGTTACTTTCCCGCCAAGCAATACGAAATACCTCTAGTTTTGTTTTCCTCCAGCTGCGCTCCATATTTTCAGCTGCTCTCTTTAGGGTGCAAGTATGCTCATTATACCATGGTGTCAAACTGGTTTCCTTAACCTTCCTTATGCGTAAAGGAGCAACTGTATTTAAAATGCTAGAATAGAGAGAGTCCATAGTTTCTGTTACATCATCAAGTTGTTCTAAAGGTTTTGGATATGCTAAGTTAAGGAATGCTAAGATAGGGTGCGATGAGGAATTTGGTTACATCAGGAAGATTGACTACAAAGCAGTCTTTGTAGTAGAAGTGATGGTTCTACCATACTTGTGACAAGAATGTCTATAAATGCTGATCCCAATGCATATTTTTCATTATCAACATGGATATTAAAATCACCAACTATTAAAACTTTATCTGCAGCCACCACTAACTCGTATGTAAAATCACCAAAGTCTTTAATAAAGTCTGTATGGTGGCCTGGTGGCCTGTATACAGTATCAATCAATCAATCACCTTTATTTATATAGTGCTTTAAACAAAATACATTGCATCAAAGCACTGAACAACATTCATTTGGAAAACAGTGTCTCAATAATGCAAAATGATAGTTAAGGCAGTTCATCATTGAATTCAGTGATGTCATCTCTGTTCAGTTAAATAGTGTCTGTGCAGTAGCCAGTACAAACATCACAGGGGACTTATCATTAACATTTGTTTCTCTGGATAATGTTAATATGAATCACCATTACTTCAAACGAGTTATACTTGAAGCCTACCAATGAGGACTGAACAGAAATCGGGAGACCTTTTACAAAAGCAAGAGAGGGACTAATGACAGAGGCGGTGTGGTGATTAACAGTATTGGTGGTTCAAGCTTTGCACCACTGCACAATTAATTAACTCCAGATTAAGGCTGTAAAAACATTTCTGAATAACACTTACATAAACAATGACAATCAGCTTCTCCATTAATATTTTTCTCTGCAGTTTATCCATAGAGATCTAGCAGCCAGAAACATCCTGGTGGGAGAAAACTTTGTGGCAAAGATTGCTGATTTTGGCCTGTCCCGAGGTCAGGAGGTTTACGTGAAGAAGACCATGGTAATGACACAAAGACAGCTGATCTTGTCATGCATTATTGTACTTGCGTGATTTTAACGTTTTTCCACAGGGACGTCTGCCAGTGAGATGGATGGCCATCGAATCTCTGAACTACAGTGTTTACACCAGCAACAGTGACGTGTAAGAGTCTGTGTGTATGTGTGTATGGGTGTGTGTGTGTGTGTGTGTGTGTGTGTGTGTGTGAGTATGTGAGTGAGTGAGTGTTTTGTGCTGAGAGTAACCTTGTCTCTCTGCTCAGGTGGTCGTATGGTGTCTTGCTCTGGGAGGTGGTCAGCTTAGGTCAGTCACAAGATCAGTGCAGTCAGAGTTCAAGGTCTGATAATGACTGTTTTCTTACGGACATAATGTGATTTGGTGGCTTTGATTGGCAGGTGGAACGCCATACTGTGGCATGACATGTGCGGAGCTGTACGAGAAACTCCCACAGGGCTATCGGCTGGAGAAGCCGCTCAACTGTGACGATGAGGTGTAAGTCTCAAACACCGGTGTCCATCTGCAGATGATAGAGTGGAGATGAGTCTGCTTCTCTGTCTCTGCAGGTATGAGCTGATGAAGCAGTGCTGGAAGGAGAAACCTTATGAGAGACCTTCATTCGCTCAGATCTTGAGGTCACTCAATCGTATGCTGGAAGAGAGGAAGGTATGAGATCCAGAGATGGAGCATTGGTTGTCTTCCAGTCAAGGTGCTCTGATGGTTTTAAACTTCATGTTGTTTTTCCCTAAACACTCTCCTCTCGTTCTCTCCAGACGTACGTCAACACCACGCTCTATGAGAAGTTCACATACGCCGGCATTGACTGTTCTGCAGAGGAAGCCGGCTGAAGCTTCACAGCTGACAAATCTCAGAGTGCTTAACGAACGGTTAATTAGATCCTCTGATCGGGATTCACAGTTTTACGCACATTGTGTTTCATTAAATGACTACCAGATCATATTGTTTGTAGATTTCATTGTTTTTAATAAATACCTGTCGTTTGATACTGAGAGCTAGATTGTTTTTAAATGTACATACTGTTTTGGGCAAAATAGAGCCCACAAAGCTTCTGGTTAAGCTTCTAGTTTTGTGACCAAATAAAGCAATATACAACTGTTTCTTAGCACACATGAAAAAACTCGACCTCTGCAGTACTGACAAATAAGAGCTCAGTGTGTGATCGTGTGCAGGATTCAGGAATTGGTTGGACCTCTTTCAAAAGTTCAATTCAATTCAAGTTTATTTGTATAGCGCTTTTTACAATACAAATCATTACAAAGCAACTTTACAGAAAATTATGTTCCTACAATATTTAGTAGTTGCTTAAAGTGTGTAAAAATGTTTTTGATGATTAAAGGGATATTTCACTCAAAAATATCTGCTTAACCTCAGGGCATCCAAGATGTAGGTGACTTTATTTCTTCAGTAGAACACAGACAGAGATTTTTGGGTACACTGCACTGCAATGCCTAGATTTTCATTTTTGGGTGAACGATCAATTAAAGGAATTTTTTGGCCATGAAACGGTTTCTTTAAATTGTCATTTTTAGACTTAGAAACACTGGTAATTTTAGCTAAAGTTGTTACGTAACACAGAGACAGGATGTAATTGCAAGGCGTGTTTATTGACAAACAGCACAAGAGTCAGATATACTAGACAAATCACAGGAAACACAGGTGGGCGGACACAAGGCTGATGGAATGGTGACACAGGGACTTCGGTGGACAACAGATGGTGGTGCTCGGTCCCATGATGATCCCTTGAATCCCGGTGTGTGTAATCCTCGTGACGGTGCTCGGTGATCCAGTGCAGAGTGAAGATCCAGGAACAACGACGAACAGGAAGACTCAGGCAGCAACTAGGGACACAGGAACAGGTACGGGAGAACACCGGGGAGAAACAACGATCTGACAACATGAAACACAAGTTACTGAAATTATATAGGTGACAAGCAATTTAAATCAGCTGGCGCTGCTGATCATCGCTGATCAGTGACCACGCCCACAGACACACACACAACACTACACTAGAAGAGAGAGAGAGAGAGTGAATTCATGAACCGTGACAGTACCCCCTCCCTTAAGACTGCCTCCTGGCGTTCCCTGGCGGACTTACCTGACGATTGTAATCATCGATCAGAGAGTGATCCAGAATGTCTCTAGCAGGAACCCAACTTCTCTCCTCTGGTCCGTAACCCTCCCAGTCCACCAGGTACTGAAATCCGTGTCCCCTCCTTCTCGAGTCCAGAATACGACTAACCAAATAAGTAGGTTCCCCATCTACGAGACGTGGTGGGGGAGGAACCGGGACAGGCGGATTAATAGGTGCCCAAAACAAGGGTTTGATCTTTGATACATGGAAGGCGGGGTGAATTCTCCTGTACGTAGGAGGAAATTTGAGGTGGACTGCCACCGGACTAATGATTTTGGTGACAGGAAACGGGCCAATAAATTTGGGAGCAAGCTTATTAGAGACGGAGCGGAGAGGAATGTTCTTAGTAGAAAGCCACACTTTTTGACCAACGACGTATACAGGAGGCTTTGACCGGTGGCGATCGGCCTTGGCCTTGGTGCGCGCCCCCACTTGGAGAAGAGTCTCACGGACTCTAGTCCAAGTGTGCTGACACCTCTGGACGAAGGCGTGAGCGGAGAGGACCGCGACTTCGGATTCTGTACTGGCAAAAACTGGTGGCTGGTAACCTAAACTACACTCAAACGGAGTAAGGCCCGTAGCTGACACTGGTAAAGGTGTGCGTACTCCACCATAGAAAGTTGTTGGCTCCAAGAGGAAGGATTCTTGGAAACCAAACATCGCAATACTCTCTCCAGATCTTGGTTGGCCCTCTCTGATTGACCATTGCTTTGGGGATGAAACCCCGAAGAGAGACTAACCGTCGCCCCAATAATATACAAAACTCTTGCCAAAATTTGGACACAAATTGGGGACCCCTGTCGGAGACCATGTCCATCGGGAGGCCATGTAAATGAAAGACGTGATCTATGACAGCAACCGCAGTCTCCTTGGCTGAAGGTAATTTGGGCAAGGCGATAAAATGAGCCACCTTCGAGAACCGGTCCACGACCGTCAAAACGACAGTCTTGCCCTGGGAGGGCGGGAGGGCGGTAACAAAATCTAGCGCGATGTGGGACCAGGGTCTCGAAGGGACTGACAGCAGTTGTAGTAACCCATCAGGGGGTCGTTTGGACGTCTTACCAGTGGCACAAACAGAGCAAGCCAAAACAAAACTACGGATATCACCAGCCATTAACGGCCACCAGAATCGTTGCTTGACCAAAAAGCTGGTACGATTAACTCCTGGATGACAAGCTATACTGGAGCAATGACCCCACTGAATGACTTCAGACCGGTACTCCTCAGGCACAAATAACCGGTTCGGTGGGCAATCGGGCGGAGGCGTTACCCCTTCTAAGGCCTTCATGACCTTCGATTCGACCTTCCATCTGAGAGTGGAGACCACTAATGTCTCGGGTAAAATACACTCGGGAGTGGGCGTTCGGAATGGTCAAAAACACGAGATAAAGAATCGGGTTTGATGTTTTTGGAACCCGGGCGGTACGAAAGAGAAAAGTCAAAACGACCGAAAAAAAGTGCCCACCTAGCCTGCCTAGAGTTGAGTCTTTTAGCAGTTCTAATATATTCTAAGTTCTTGTGATCGGTCCAAACAATAAAAGGTACCCCTGACCCTTCTAACCAGTGCCGCCATTCCTCCAGTGCTAACTTGACTGCCAACAACTCTCTGTTACCAATGTCATAATTACGTTCGGCAGGTGATAAACGATGAGAAAAAAATGCGCAAGGGTGAATCTTATCATCTGTGGCAGAACGTTGGGAAAGAACTGATCCTACCCCCACCTCTGACGCGTCGACCTCCACCACGAACTGACGTGATGGATCAGGGGCAATGAGGATGGGAGCCGAAACGAAGCGGCTCTTAAGTTTGGCAAATACAGCCTCCGCTGTATCGGACCACCTGAACGTCATTCTGGGGGAGGTCAAGGCGGTCAGAGGAGTGACTAGTTGGCTGACGTTACGAATAAAACGTCGATAAAAATTGGCGAATCCCAGAAACCTCTGTTGGGCCTTACGGGAATCTGGACTTGGCCAATCTACCATAGCCTTAACCTTGTCAGGATCCATACGCACTCCCTCAGACGAGACGATGTACCCTAAAAAGGGGACGGACTGTGCATGAAAAACGCATTTCTCCGCCTTGAAAAAAAAAACCCCATTCTCTAGCAACCTCTGAAGCACTCGTCTGACTTGCTGAACGTGTTCCTGGAGAGAAGAGGAAAAGATCAATATGTCATCCAGGTAAACATATATGAATTGATCAACCATATCTCTCAGCACGTCATTGACGAGTTCTTGGAAGACTGCGGGCGAGTTGGATAGCCCGAAGGGCATAACCAAGTATTCAAAGTGCCCTCTGGGGGTATTAAATGCGGTCTTCCATTCATCTCCATTCCTTATGCGAACCAAATGATAAGCGTTACGTAAATCCAATTTTGTGAAGACGGATGCTCCCTGCAACCGTTCGAAAGCTGAAGACATCAACGGCAAAGGATAAGTATGCTTTACCGTGATGTTGTTCAACCCTCGATAATCAATGCACGGTCGCAGAGACCCATCCTTCTTCCCCACAAAAAAGAACCCTGCCCCCGCTGGAGATGAGGAAGGTCTAATGAATTTGGATGCTAGAGAATCAGAAATATATTTCTCCATAGCCTCCCTCTCCGGAACAGAAAGTGAATATAACTTGCCCTTAGGCGGAGACTCACCTGGTACTAAGTCTATGGCACAGTCATAGGGATGATGTGGAGGAAGAGAAGCAGCACGAGACTTACTGAACACTTCTCTCAGGTCCTGGTACTCTTCGGGCACGTTAGATAAATTCACTGCCTCCTCCTGGAAAACAGACACAGGTACAGATGAACACGCAGATACTAGACATGACTCATGACACATATTACTCCACATAGATATTGAATTGTGCCCCCAATCGACTCTGGGATTGTGTTGTGTGAACCAAGCATGACCAAGTACGATGGGTGCCAGAGGTGAGTTCATGAGGAGTTATGTTATTGTCTCAGTGTGGTTGCCAGACGTGATGAGAGTGATGGGTTCAGTAGCATGAGTAATGTTGGGAAGCTGTTGTCAATTAAGAGCATTGACAGAAATCTTGTACGTGAGAGGGGTAATCCATAAAATTACCCTCTGCCCCCGAATCCAGTAAGGCCTTGGTGTCATGTGTGTTGGTTGCCCACCTTAGTCTTACCGGAAGGAGAGTAGATGATGATGGTGATGATGAGGTCTTCTCGGCGGAGATCCCACCCGATAGTAGCCTCCTAGTTACTACCGGGCTAGATCCTTTTAATGGGCATGATTGGATGAAGTGGCCCACCCTCCCGCAGTATAGGCACAGTCCTTGGGATCTCTGCCGTTCTCTCTCCTCCCGGGAAAGCCAAGCTCTACCCACCTGCATGGGCTCTGGATCGTAAGAGGGACTGACCGTATCCAATTCCGGACGTCTGGTCTCCATGCTGCGAACTGGATGGTTTTGTTGGAAACGGCCCATTCTGCTCAGGCGAGCATCCACTCGAAGTGCTAATTCTACAAGTCCATTGAGACTAGTGGGGAAAGTCCAGCATCTAAATCTCCCTCTGAATAGGGTCAGCCAACTCATGCAGGAATCTGTCCCACTGTGCCTCCTTGTTCCATCGGCACTCTTCAGCCAGGGTGCGGAACTGGATGGAATACTCAAGACCCAAAATGGTCAAAACTCTGGTTCACCTGAATAACCTTCTGGTGTCGGCAGTCTCGGTTCTCGCTGCGGTGTGGGTGGTGCAGTGGAGACTCGTAGCTGTTGTATCTGCTGGGTGAGCTCGGACACCTGCGTCACAAGCACTTCGACCGCCCTCCCTGTGAGTAAGATGTTCTCCTCCTGGGTGTCCATTCTAGCGATGCTTCGAGCCGTAAACTCGTCCCACGTGGAAGCGCCTGCTACATCCATAGTGGTCAGATCGTTCTGTTACGTAACACAGAGACAGGATGTAATCGCAAGGCGTGTTTATTGACAAACAGCACAAGAGTCAGATATACTAGACGAATCACAGGAAACACAGGTGGGCGGACACAAGGCTGATGGAATGGTGACACAGGGACAACAGATGTTGGTGCTCAGTCCCGTGATGATCACTTGAATCCTGGTGTGTGTAATCCTCGTGACGGTGCTCGGTGATCCAGTGCAGAGTGAAGATCCAGGAACAACGACAAACAGGAAGACTCAGGCAGGAACTAGGGACACAAGAACAGGTACAGGAGAACACTGGGGAGAAACAACGATCTGACAACATGAAACAAAAGTTACTGAACTTATATAGGTGACAAACAATTGAAACCAGCTGGCGTTGCTGATCATCACTGATCAGTGACCACGCCCACAGACACACACGCAACAGCACGCTAGACGAGAGAGAGAGAGAGTGAATTCATGAACCGTGACAAAAGTTTTGAATTTATCCACGCTCCAACTCATTTTAACATTATGATCACCAAAGTCACTATGTTTATGTATGCTGAATTAACCCATTCTGTACAGAGCTGAAATGGTTTCACATTTATTTGTATAGAGCTTTTCACAACACCGATCGTTTCATAGCATCTTTATGGAAAAAGCATTTTAATGTCATTAGTCCCTCATGAATCTTGCATTAAATCATGAAACGTCCCTTAATCTTCAGCTCCAGGCGACTGTCAATCACAACCATTTCAAACTGAAACCTACAATCCAATAACTCTACAAGCAAGTGTGCACAAGATGTTTTGTGATATCATAAAGCTTAATGATTAGGAGCACTTTTCACTATGCCAGAGAATTGTCACTTGCATTGTGAACATTTAATAGTAAAAGACATGTCACTCATTTGACCTGAAACGGCAGAAAACATGTTCTCTTGGATTCTGTCAGTCTGCGGCTCTAATTTAATAATCCACATGAAGACTAAAGAGGACAAACGTCTCGTCTCTCACGGCTGTCCCTCGGCCGTCTCTCTCTGTGCCATGATCACACACACCTCGTAGACGCGGAAGGCAGCGAAGCCGGTGGCCAGCAGACAGACGGCTCCCAGAACATACCACCAGTTAAAGAGGCCGAAGGAAACTCCTTTGACGATGCAGTAGAGACTGAAACACACCAGAGCCACAGCAGAGAAGAGCTGCACACACAGCGGCGGCCCGGACGAGGACGGTTTCTCACCCATGATGAAGCCTTCAGTCGCTCAAGGTCTGGCAGACAGACCTGAGAGAAATCGGCTTGACTGGGAAAACAGTCTGACTAACAGCAGTGATATCGAAGAGAGTCTGTGTCAAGATGAAGAATGAACAGCACAAATGTGTTAATCTGGAGCTGAAGCAGAGATGTGATCGCTGTCTCTTATATCAGCCTCAGCTCACAAATCTGAGATTACCGTCAAAGATCTGCAGTTTAATCCGGCGCGGAATTAAGATTGAAGGGTTTAAGAACCTTCTGATTTACAGGTTTCATGTAATCAAGGTAAGTGCAACTGATAAAGCACTTACAGACTCCAAGTGTGGCTTTTTCAGGTCAGCTAGAGATACTCTGCAGAGAAATAACCAGATTTCAATGCAAGGATATGTAGAAGTATTACAAACAGCAGCGGTGAAAGTTAAGTACAAGTTTCTGATAAAACCTTTATAATCAAATATTTCAGCTATATGTTCTCATAAATGTTGAGAGTGATGCAGTTAAATACAATGAAAATATTTTTTATTGCAATATTTAAGAAATTTACAGGGCAGGACGCTCAAGTTTCAAACAAAAAAGATGGATGAAAGTGTAACCCACACGTCAGATTTATATCATGAAAAGGAGGAAAAATATCTACTGGGTCTGAGTTCACCAAATATGTATAAATTTCTATTACAGTCAGAGGTGTAGTGATAAAAAAAGAGGTGGGTAAAATATAAATTCTGGGTGACCACATCGTAGTCACGGTAAGGTGGGCCACTGCCTACCGGTGTATGTGTATCCTGATGACATCGCTATAGGCTATCATTTGATATTACTACCAAGGGTATCACCGGTTGTTCCCTCATATAGGTCACACAATCACTATTCAATTCATACATTAATCTAAGTTCTTGTTAAAGAGACTCAAGAAGGAATAATAAGGTTGAAATCTATAAAGTTTACTAAATGACAAAACAGAGAGAACAATTTTTTAAAAAGAGGAATAGAGAGGGAGGCTTATATCCAGTGGTTCCAATGCAATGCACTTGTACGTAATGTTTAGGGATTTTGGATTATTTTCATAGTCGATTAATCTGTTGAATATTTTTTCAATTAATCGGTTAGTTGTTTGGTCTATAATATGTCAGAAAAATGTGGATCAGTGTTTCCCCAAATGCCCAGGAATGGTCCTCAAATGTCTCGTTTTGTGCACAACTCAAAGATATTCAGTTGACTGTCACATAGGAGAGAAGACAATAGAACATATTCACATTTAACAAGCTGGAATCAAATATTTTTTTACTTTTGTCTTTCATATATTTTTAACAATGACACAGACTGGAATGACACAGACAGCTTCATTGCAGAAGGACATCCTTTTGGTCACGTGGTTCACGTGAGATGATTGACAGCTTTACAAACTAATGATATTGCACTGATGTTATAGCTGACGCGAATCAATAAGAGGAGAGTAATCGCTAGCTCTGTTAGCTGTTTTAGTTCTTCAGATCGCATAAATCAGTGTAAAATTAATAGAAATGTTATTCTGTATGACTAAATATTTTACAAACATGTCATAAAAGTATTATCTCTTCAAATGTGCGCACCATTGGACTATAGCCCTGGGGCGGATCGTGGATAATGTATGTAATACGAACACAAATAAACCAGAGATGAGATAGATGGCTGCTGTATGAGTGATGATTTCTATTCAAAATAACGAACAATATTATTATTATTAATTGCCTGATATCCATTTTTGAATTTTGATGCAGTCTGTTGCGTGTCGTTCATTTTGAACGAATCTTTAATATGACTCAGGACTACCGAGTTGTCTCAGAGAGTGATTCATTCATTTTGTGTTGCGGATTACACAACATGTGGGTTCTGAATCGACAGGTGAGGTCCGAGTCTTTTATTCTTCATGTCAGTCCCATAGAGACGGGAAGAGAAAAGATAAGATTAGTTCATTTTGCTGAATGAGACTCAAAGATCAGAGTCAGTAAAATGATCCGAACTTCCCACTACTACTGGCAACACCGCAAGCATTGGTCAACACTGACAAGTTGCAGCGCAATATGAAAGACTTCATCTTTAACAACAAACAACCTATGAAACTAATAATGAACAACATGAAACTAAAACGACATAACCTTAATTTAAAATGTCATAGGAACTGTAGGCTATTTAGAGGTGGATAAACTCAATTTGGAGGTGGGTAAACGCTATTTTCTAATTTTGGGAGGTGCGTAAACGGCGTTTACGTGCGTTTAGCCTCCACTACATCCCTGATTACAGTAAATTGGAGTCTCGGATTCGGGATCTTCACAATTAACACAAAATTAAAAAAAAAATAATGTGTTTATAAAATGTGTCTGCACTTACATTTAATTCAGATCTCAATTTAGTCACTAACTGCTTGAATAAGGCACATACACAGTTTGCACCTATTGTATTCAATAATTTTCTCTTTCCCTTATTATACTGCACTGCAGTATGCTTTAAAGCCTTTCCTAAAACAAAACAAAACAAAATCTTTAGTTGATCACAATTCAGTCACTGAACAGTAAAGCTGTCAGTCAACAAATAAGTTGAAGATAAAAAAAAAATACAGATAATAATAATACTATGAAAAAATGTAGATGAATACCAAAGTCCTGAATGAAGTAGGAAATGTTTTAGCTGAGTTCAGTCAGTGTGTGTGTATGAGTGCCTACAGAATCCTTGCCGGAATGAACGATAAATAAAACTTTTCCTTCCTTTTCAAATTAATCCTCTGATTGCACAATCCATCCGTAGTGAAATCCAACTCCTTTCTCCCCTTCTGGCGCGAATCCGAAACGACCATGACGCGATGAATCAGTGTGATCTCATCAAGCACACACGGCATCCAATGATCACTAATGCAACAAAACAGTTCAGGCATTCATTTAAAGAAGAAATGGCGAGGATGTAAAAGATTAAGAAGCAGCCGAAATGCGGCTCGCATCTCTCACCACGAGCTGGCACGCAAGTGACGTCAGCCAACATCGACACACTATGTTAAATAATTAATTCTGTTTCGCAACAAAATCAAATACAATTATACAAAAATAATTATACTTTACATGCCTGAACATGTTATGCATTAAACAAGAAAAATAAAACACATACATAAAAAAAATTCTCTCAGAAATATTGACAAATATTCATCAATCTATCAACTCAATTATGAGTGGGTTACATCCTCCCCTGCTCAAAACTCTGACCCTTAAGGCTAAACAACAGTTCACCCTGAGTTTGTTGCACCCTCATCTGCTGTTGCATCATTTCAAGTACTGAAATAGTTGGGTTGTGATTCTACATTTACACTTTGCCGCACACATTGCGCTTTCCAACCAACATAATCCTTCAATTTACTTGGGGGTCTCTTTTCTCTTTGGGACCTTCTCAACCTCAAAATAGAATCATGTCTCTCTCTTCAGCACTCAACTCATCAGCAACTTCCTCCACTAAAGATGAAACATCTTCCGATACTTCAGTCTCACAACCCTCTTGGATCTCACGCTCAACAAATTCGTCTCTTAGCAGGTCACCTGCGTTAATTTCCATCTCATGATCATCTGACACACTGTGGCTCAAGGAAGAATCAGTGACATCTTGCAATGCTGTCCCCAGCTGGAACTCGGGGGCATGAGGATTCAGAGCCATATGTGGACTCTCAGCTTCCACAATTTCACAACAACATTCTTCTTCCAAGTGGCTGTTACGCACTCTGCGTGGGCATGTCTCTGCAACTGTGGAAACTTCATCATCCTCAGATAGACTCGCTGGAAGAAATCCACATGGGAGCAAAAGATCTCTGTGTAGGACACGCTCAGGGCCATCACCATTCTCAGGCTGAACGACGTAAACAGGGATCTCTGTATTTGGCTGCTTTGTCACCACATATACAGTGGATTCCCAGCGATCTGCGATCTTGTGTTTTCTTCTAATGTTGATGTTCTTTACCAAGACACGGTCGCCAACATCAACCAAAGCAGCTGTAACTTTCTTATCCCATCTGGCTTTCCTCATCAATTGCCTCTTTTCAGTGTTTTGAACGGGCAGTTGGTATGCATACCTCAGTCTTCGCCTCAGCTCTTTGACATAATGAGTGTGAGCTTTGGAATTATACCCCTTCGGATTAATCCCGAAACAAAGGTCAATTGGAATACGAGGTTGGCGTCCGAACATTAAAAGAAAAGGAGACTCACCAGTCGCGTCATTCCTAGTACAATTATATGCGTGCACTAAGGGACGGACATATTTTCTCCAATGTTCCTTTTTCTTATCACTCAGGGTTCCCAGTAGATCAAGAAGGGTTGGGTTAAACCTTTCTCCTGAGTTTCCCCGTGGGTGATAAGGTGTAGTGCGTGATTTTACCCCAGCTATTGTACACAACTCCTTCACGAGCTCAGACTCAAAATTGGCCCCCTGATCACTGTGTATTCTTTTTGGGAAACCAAAATGGCAAATCAAGTTCTCCCACAACACTGAAGCCACAGTCTTGGCCGTTTGGGCCTTTGTAGGAAATGCCAAGGAGTACTTTGTGAAATAGTCAGTGATGACTAAGATGTTACGGGTGTCACTTGAGTCTGGCTCTAATGAAAGAATCAATGCAAACTAGCTCCAAGGGAGAATAAGCTTTGATATTCACTAGCTCTGCAGCCCTTTGAACACGGGCCTTTCTCTTGATACATCGCTCGCAAGTTCTGCTCTTTCGCTCCACATATTCTGCCATTTTAGGCCAATAAAATCTGTCTCGTGCAAGCTCCAAGGTTCTTTCATAACCCATATGCCCAGTTTCATCATGAACTCCTTCAAGAGCTCGGTCTCTTAAACTAGAAGGAACTACCAACTGCCCATATTTTTGTCCATACTGATCGGATACCACACGGTACAGCACACCATCTAGAATACTTAATCTGGGTCTTTGTCTCAGCATTAGACTCACTTCCTTCGACTCTTTGAGTCTATCTGCATGAGTTAAAGTTAGTCCAGACTCTATAAGACTCATTACCCTACCAATGGCTACATACTCTCTTTGTAGCTTGTACCAATTTAGCTGGATACCTCATACTAGGTAGAGCAGTCTGTCCAGGCAAGTCTTCAGGATCTATCAAATCATCAGGAACTACATCTTCATCACAAAGTAACATCTCCACAGCTGCATTTGGGATAACACTGCCTTCCAGCGACTCTCCCTCCTCAAACTGCTGTGGAGTATGCATCTCACAAGATACAGAATGTCGCAAACACACGGCTTTGATCTCTCCCTGACCAACCTTATCAAACTCATTAGATGCACATACTGCTTTACTCAACAAACTTGCAATTCGTTCGTATATCTGGATGGTCTTTGCATCGTCAGTAAGTGGTTCTTGAAGACGTTGAGATAGCCCATCCGCATCTACATTCGTTTTGCCCACTCTGTACTTTTTTTCAAAATCGTACATTGACAAAGCTGCGAGCCACCTATGGCCAGCCGCATCCAACTTAGCCGTCGTAAGCACATACACTAACGGGTTGTTGTCAGTTAGTATGGTAAACTTTGTGCCAGAAAATCGTGAAATTTTTCACACACAGCCCATTTAAGGGCTAAATATTATAACTTGTGCACAGGATAGTTTTTCTCACTTTTTGACAGGCTGCGGCTGGCATATGCGATCACTCTAGTCTTTCCATCCTGAACATGATATAAAGCAGCGCCAAGGCCATTGAAGCTGGCGTCAGTGTGAAGAATATAGGGTAATTTCCAATCTGCAAAACCCAGAACAGGTACAGTTGTAAGCTTCTGAATGATAGTGTCGAATGCAGCTTGACATTCATCATCCCACTTCGCAGATAGAGACTGTGCTTTACCCTTAACACAATAAGATGGTGACAACAGTTTAGTGGAAAATTCGCCTTGAAGTAGCCCATTCAGAGGCTTAACTATCTGGGAATAGCCCTCAACAAAGCGCCTGTAGTATCTGGCAAACCCTAAGAATCCCCTCAGATCCCTTACAGTTTTCTGATTGGGCCATTCTTTTATGGCAGAAATCTTGTCTGGATCAGGATGTATACCTTGGGCAGAAATAACATGCCCCAGATACTTGACGGAAGTTTGAAAAAATCTACACTTGCAAGGTGCCAACCTTGAATTATTAAGTCATCAAGAAAAGCGATGAATTCCTGCAAATTCAAACCTGCCATGACTTTCTCCATGGTTCTTTGAAATGTTGCAGGAGAATTTGTCAGTCCTGCACATCGAAATTGCCAGTTCATCAAAAAGAGGCACAGACTTAATCCAGTCTACCACTGAACACTCAGCAACCACTCCCTTTGGCTGTAAGGTCACATTGTGATCTGAAACATTTCCGATGACGATCTTGACTTTATTCCGAGCACTGAGCTCTGCTTGTGTCAATTTACACTCTACAACTAAACCGCCGGGAATAGGATGCATCAAGGGCTCATCAATAATCATCGTCTTGTTCATGCCACAATCTTTCACTCGATACACCCTGGTCACCTCACACTTTTCCCCTTTACTGATAGTAACAGACTTCCTGCCTGACAGTCTGACTGGGGTAGTTTGCTGTGCTTGTTTACAGGGTGTTTGTTTACGAAGTACTTTCACACAAACGATAAGCAACCATCCAATTGGCACTGATAGGCATATACTGTAGATACTCATTTTCCTGCAGCAGCCTACAGTCTTGAACAAGATGGCAGAGTGCATTTGTACCCACTAGTAAGGGCAACCGAGCATTGTAGGCCTGATCAGGGCAGACCAATACTAGTGTAGCAACCACTGCATCAGTTCCACAAGCAGACTTAGGAAACTGTACATCTATTTCGATGTACCCAATGTAAAGGAACTATTTGTCCCGTAGCTCCCTCAACCCGAATGAGGTCTCCCATAGAAGTAATGCTCCTATGGCATAAGTACTGCTTGTAAAATGATTCGGCTACACAAGTCACTTGGGATCCAGTGTCGATTAAACAGTGACACTCAATCCTATCCAACCAAGCTTTACTCTCCCAGGGTTCCCCAGTTAGACCATTAGGAACCTGGTTACTCTTTTTTATGGAACTTCTCACAACTTCAGCTTCTGTTCGTTCCACAACAGAAGCTACTCCAAGTTTAAATGATCAGTGGGTGTCGTCATTTTGGTGGGAGAACTCCTCTGCACTAGCTTTTGTGCACCAAAGCTGCATTCACAGGGTTAGTGCAATATTGCAAATAATGAGAGTCCTCACCACAGCGGTAGCAGAATCCTCCAATAGGTGGTGACTTAGGCTGATTTTGAGGCACGGTATATGATGGTTTCCGTTCTTTGCCTCTTTTCTTCTTAGCCCCACTGGCCTGGAGTTGATCGTGCTCCTGTTTATTCACCAAGACTGGTTTCTGTGCTTTAGCTTTAGCCACGTCAGCTTCAAGCTCCTTTATACGTCTTGTCAATGCCATACTGTCTTGCACCTCCTCAGGGTTTGTTGTGCATCCTTTGTCGACAGTTACATGCAATTGGTTCTGAGCTCTAGTCGGAGGTGTAAATAAGTGGCGATTCATACATTTCTCCTTAAGATGCTTTTCATGCTCGTAAGACCTCAGTTTGAATAGCAAGCTAAAATAGCTCAATTCAGATTGTGATGCATCAGTTAACAAATCTCTAAGACGCAACTGAGTTATCAGGACTTCATCCTAGCACCCTCTGATAAACTGTTTGAGAAGTAGAGTGTCAGCATGTTTGCCAACCACTCCCTTTTCAACCACCTCTTGCATTGGAGAATGAAGCCGTCTCAAATAATCAGAGGGGTTCTCACCCCTATTCTGGTGTGTCTCTATAAACTGAATGTATAGCTCATCTCCACCAGTGACACTACCATAAGCCTTTTCAAGCTCCTGCACATACACTTCTGGTGGTGCATTGGAGCCTGCCCCAAGAGCAACATTAAGAGCAGGAGGAAGGAGGCTATCCAAGATGTATCTTCTCTTATGCCTCTCTGTCAGAGAAGGGTCTGAAATTAACTGCCTGGCATATAATTGCCACGTGGTGAAATGGACTTCCCCGTTGGGCTTAGGGTGATGTCCAGAAAATATTCTTAATTTTGGGCTAGAGGGGACTTGGGCCTGATATTCTGTGTCATGCTTCACCACGTGTTCCACCACCAATCGCTGCACTTCTTGTGGTATGGTAAAAGTGACTGGGGTTTCATTTATAAAGTTTCCTTCGATAGGGGATGCATCATTTGGAATTGCAAATTAGACTTTTGATGCTGACTTTGTGGTTACAGTCGGCATCACTCGAGGCCTTGCATCATTAAATGCTCTTGTAACGGGTTGAAGTTATAGGGCCCCTGTCAGCATTGTCAGCCTTTACATTTCATTTACATTTACACAATGTAGTTTGGCCAAATGTTCTATCTGCGACATCAGCTGATCTGCCATATCATCCAATGTCTGAACGGTGTCTCTCGGTACTGGTGTTGGAACACTGGAGTCACGTTGCACATATTTTATTGATCTACCATCTAGTGGCACAACACCCCATACATTTTGGCAGTCAGCATTCAAATATTATTCTTCAGCAATCAATGGGGTGGTAACCTCCTGAAATTCACAAAGAAGCTCCCCTGAGTATCTGTCACCTAACCACTCTATTTTCTTCACCTCATCAAGATGGTCAAAGAATCTCCTCACATCTGTGAGAGTAGTGTTTGGATTAACCTTAGTAAGTATTACAGACCTCTCAGGATCAAAATTATATTGCTTGCACAGATCCATTGTGAAAAGAAAAATTAAATAAATCCAATAAGTGTATTGAACAAAAAATATATATGTATATTCAAAGCAGTTAGGATCAAAATTTATCACAAGTCGAGCCCCACGTTGGGCACCATATTTTCCTCTCTCTTTTCTGTAACCCGCACATCAGATTTATATCAATGAAAAGGAGGAAAAATATCTACTGGGTCTGAGCTCACCAAATATGTAGAAATTTCTATTACAGTAAATTGGAGTCTCGGATTCGGGATCTTCACAATTAAAACTGCTTGAATAAGGCACATACACAGAAGTCAGTTTGCACTTTTTGTATTCAATAATTTTCTCTTTCCCTTATCATACTGCACTGCAGTATGCTTGAAAATCTTTTCTAAAACAAAACAAATCTTTAGTTGATCACAATTCAGTCATTGAACATTAAAGCTGTCAGTCAACAAATAAGTTGAAGATAAAAAAAAATACAGATAATAATAATACTATGAAAAAATGTAGATGAATACCAAAGTCCTGAATGAAGTAGGAAATGTTTTAGCTGAGTTCAGTCAATGTGTGTGTATGAGTGCCTACAGAATCCTTGCCGGAATGAACGATGAAGAAAACTTTTCCTTCCTTTTCGAACGAATCCTCTGATTGCACAATCCATCCGTAGTGAAATCCAACTCGTTTCTTATGGGATTATTTTCCCGCCAAATGTATTGCAGTCACAGAGCGAAAAATAATAAGCATATATAAAATATGTAAAAACACGTGTAAAGTAATAACTCACAAAACCGAAAAACAAATGCAATTTTTTAAAATAACAAACAGCACAGTCATGGATTGCAGAAAACCAAAACATGAATTCAACATTTTCCAAATCGCAAACAAAATCAGGTTTCCTCCTCATGTTATTTTTATGTGTGTGCTTGTGGTCTTTTCCCCTTTGCTCTTGTTTCCACGTTCTGCGCTTGCGTTTCTAAATGTTGCAGTTTGAGTTTCATGTTAATCAGGGCAGGCTTTAGTGCCATCATTGGCTGCAAGTTCTAGATTGACAGCTGCTCGTCTAGCCAATCAGTTCAAGGGGGAGTTGACGTCACTCCAATGCGACTCGTGGCTGCTGGGCAGGTGTGTGAAGATGGATAACCAGCGTCAGCAGACAAATCCCGGATGATCTCAGGTAATTAGCCATAAATATTTTGTTAGTGGGTGACAGAAACATTCCCTTTGTGTATTATGATATTTTCTGCAAGCTCTATGTAGTCCGAGTAGGCTGATATCTAGCCTGTTAACGCGTGTCTTGTTAGTTTGGTTTAGTAAGCAATACCAGAGAATGTCTTTTAGGCAGTAGGGCTGCACGATAAATCACACGCAATATTTTATTTATCTTGTCAGTAAAGCCGGTTGTGCAATCAGCAGTAAATCTCCATTACCTGCGCGCTTTCACATGGAGAAGCATTAGCATTAGTCATGAAGCAGCTGCACAGAATGATCACTGATCACAATGATGACTTTAAAGTACCGCACGAGCGATAAGAGAGCACACGGATCCAATGCATTCGGATCGCTCGCGCGGTACTTTGATGTCATACAGTGATCATCCTCTGTGCAGCTGCTTCAAGTTGAAGGTGCCTAATGCTGCTCCACGTGAAAGCACGCAGGTGATGGAGATTTACTGCTGATTACACAACCGGCTTTACTGACAAGATGTGCATTAAATATCACACAAAGGGAATGTTTCTGTCACCTGGTAACAAAATATTTAAGACCAATTACCTGAGATTGTCCGGTATTTGCCTGACACTGGCTATCCATCTTCACACCAGAGGCTGACATTGATTGTAAACAAAATCACTTGTTGGGTTGGGACGGGATGGGAAAAAATGTTGGCGGGACCTGGAATCGTAATAACACTTTGATCCCCGACTTTCTACACAAATATAGCCTACCTTTTTAAATAAGTATGAATTGTAGGCTTGTATTTTAATTTTGAACTCAATTGTACTCGCCCTGTGTCTTTATGCTCTCCTGTTTGCTTTAATGTGGCTGGTGAAGGACAGATCATTAACGGCTGGTCTATGTGGTAATACAGTAGCCTACATCGGGCAGTACATCCAAAAGCCCAGCTATCATTCATAGACCTCAAATATAGCTTTTCATCTAAAAAATGTATGTAGTAATAACTTTACATGGCCGCTCAATCTAACGTTAACCTACAGAAATGTGCGCTATTGAAGTGTGTGTGGAAGTTGAACAGCAGCGCACTCACATCAGGACAGATGGAGGCACGGTGCTCTCACTTGCTCTTTAAATACTCAATTTTTGGTCATACAGATAAAAGTAATAAATCTTTCGAATCCGCATACATTTATTTGTGTGCACTCAGAACAACAACGAAACGTTGTGCTTCTGTAAAATAATTAAACAAAACAAGGTGCGGTTTCTGTCATCTTGGTCATTGAGAGAGAAACTCCCATGTATGAAAAATAAATATATACAGTGCCACTCTCAGAGTGCAATGTATACGCTCAAATTAAAAAAATAAAATAGAAAACATATGTTAGCATGGAAGATTTACATTGTGTGAAATGCACAATGTGCATTGTTTAAGATGGATTTCAGTTCAATAAAATAAAAATAAAAACTACATTTTCAATTTTTATTTAACTAAAGTGGACATGTTGTGATCTGTGTTGTATTTTTTCCACTGTAACTGACAGATTCCTGCTGAAAAATAAATAAATAAATACAACATGGGAGTGGGAGAGAAGGTGAGTCATTCCGGGAAATGGGACGGGATTTTCCCCCAGTTTTTTTCGTAGGATTGGGACGGGACGGGATCTTTTTTTGCAGGAGTGGGACGGGGGATATTTGAAAATCCATTCCCGTGTCACCGTCACCCTCTACTTCACACATCTGCCACAGCAGCTACAAGCCGCATTGGAGTGACGTCACTCACCCTTGGACCGATTGGCTAGAGGAGCAGCTGTCAATCTAGAACTTGCAGCCAATGGTGACGCTGAAGCCTGCCCTGATTTACATGAAAATCAAACTGCAACTTTTAGAAACACAAGCACAGGACGTGTAAACAAGAGCAAAGGGGAAAAAACCACAAGCACACAAAGAAAAATGACATGAGCAGGAAACCTGATTTATGTTTCAATTTTGTGCAATATAATTTTATATGCGTTTACATTTTTGATTTACGCTTATTATTTTTCGATCCATGACTGCGCTTTTTGTTATTTAAAAAAACTGCATCTGTTTTTCGGTTTTGTGCATTATTATTTTACACGTGTTTTTAAATATTTGATCTTTGCTTGTTATTTTTCGCTCTGTGACTGCAATACATTTGGCGGGAAAATAATCTCATAGTTTCTCCCCTTCTGGCGCGAATCCGAAACGACCACGACGCGATGAATCAGTGTGATCTCATCAAGCACACACGGCATCCAGTGATCACTAATGCAACAAAACAGTTCAGGCATTCATTTAAAGAAGAAATGGCGAGGATGTAAAAGATTAAGAAGCAGCCGAAATGCAGCTCGCATCTCTCACCACGAGCTGGCATGCAAGTGACGTCAGCCAAAACTTAATTAACTTCAAATAACATTGATAACTTACACTTACAACATTGTTTCCCCAAAAACGATTGTATAAACATGTTTAACACTTCTAATAATATAACAAAACAATTTACATTTGTCCTTTTTGAGCATTTTGTTCTCTTCAAGAACAGAATGAATCATCCACATCATCTTACATTAACAAACTAATTTGTTATGTACATATGCGGAAAATAAGAAAGATTATGACTTACCTAATGCAACAAAACAGTTCAGGCATTGATTTAAAGAAGAAATGGCGAGGATGTAAAAGATTAAGAAGCAGCCGAAATGCGGCTCGCATTTCTCACCACGAGCTGGCACGCAAGTGACCTCAGCCAACATCGACACACTATGTTAAATAATTAATTCTGTTTAGCAACAAAATTAAATACAATTATACAAAAATAATTATACTTTACATGCCTGAACATGTTATGCATTAAACAAGAAAAATAAAACACATACATAAAAAAAAAATTCTCTCAGAAATATTGACAAATATTCATCAATCTATCAACTCAATTATGAGTGGGTTACAAAAGCTTGAAAGTGGAACTTACACAAGACCAATTAATAACAATTTCATTTGAGTGGTTCAGTAAAAGGATGACATTTGAACAGAATCAGTGTTAGCATTTCTATTCACTTCAGCCCTCCTCCACTGAAGATGAGCAGAATTCACATAATTACTCTGAGCATCAGATTTATAAGACATTCTTCAAAAGATCCAGTGACAAACTCATTTCAGTGCAACACAAACAGAATTAAAATGACATGAAGATGAATGAAAGCAGCTCATCCAAACCTCACAGAGCTGAATGTTAAAATGAAGATGTCCTCTTCTCAGTGTGGGTTTTAGCAGATGTCTGGACAAAACTCACTTTCTGTGTGAACATCTCGCTGTGCTTCACAGAAGAAAGTAAGTCATACAGCTTCAGAAAAAGATCAATGTAATCAGAATCAAGAACATGATGAGAAACAACAGCATTCACGACTGCAGATTCTGTTAATTTCTAAATCAAGAGAGTTTCAGAAGAAAGTAAGATGACACTTTATTATATTCACGCCATGGAAGCTCATGTAAAAGCCTGGTTCTGCTCTCACCAGCGGCTCCAGCTCCTTGCGATCGATCAGGTTGAGTTCAGTGCAGAAGTAGTTGAAGTGTTTGTAGCAGGTGTTGACCTGGCTTCGGCTCCCATCAGGAGGATCCAGTCGAAGTGATGGATGTAGACGTGTACGAACACACGGAAAAGACGACACAGGATCTTCTTACAGATCTGGATGAAGTTCTTTGGGAAGGTAATTTCTGAAAGACCAAAGCACAAGGAGAAAGAATAAAAGTAGAAAATCAAACAGAAAACAGAGAGGAAGTGGCAGAGATATGCCTTTGGTGTGAGAGACCGGGTTCATTCCACTCTGAGACACCAATGTGTCCCTGAGCAAGACACTTAACGCCTAGTTGCTCCAGAGGCGTGCGACATATATAGCAATTCTAAGTCGCTTTGGATAAAAGCGTCAGCTAAAATGAATAAATGTAAATGTTGGTGGGGGGGTACAATGGTGTTTCGTGTATTCAGAGTTGTTCACAGTGTTAAAGAGACGGATTCTCATGCTAAACCTGGCCAAATTTGAATTATTTTTTTATTAGAATGACTGAAAATTTCTGTGCCGAAAATCTTACTTCAGGGTCGGTACAAGTTTAGGCTGTTTTTTTTCCGATCATGGATCTAATGACATTTACGATGGTGGAACTCCTTATGAGCATTTCTCTGGGAAAGCACGCCTGCACACACACACTGACCAGAGGAGAGCGAGACCATACACATCAACACACTTCAAAATCGTCGGCAGCGCTGCATAGGACTTGTTCAAGAATGCCTCCAAATAAGTGCATTTTTGGATGTGGGGGAAAGATTACCGTGTTCAGCGGTTCCCCAAGAACCCAGCGTTACAGGAACAGTGGATACAGTTTGTCTTTCTGGGGCAGCAATGGAGTGTATCAAGTGGATTTGTGTGTTCTGGTCATTTGAGTGAAGAATGTTTTATAAACAGGTCCCAGGTCAACGCTGGATTTTCACATTGTTTGCTATTAAAACATGGAGCCGTTCCTGTGATAAAAGACCCTGTATTTTGTTGGAAACATGAAACATCAGTATTATAGCTCCGCCCACCGCATGCCTCCAGGAGCTCTGCTTTTCTTTTATAATTATGATAAAACTAAAGACTTTTTGGTTGCACTTTATTTTACAGTACGTGTACTAACATGTACTTATAGTGTATTTACAGTGTATATATCTAAGAAAGTTCTGGTAATACAAGGTAACTACATGGGGTAGGGTTAGGTTTAGGGGTAGGTTCAGGGTTAGTACCTAGTTATTACATAGTTATTGTAATTACTATAATAAGTATATAGTATGTACATGAGGAACAGGACTGTAAAATAAAGTGCTACCGACTTTTTTAGATATATGAAGGATGCAGTACTACTCTATAGGTACTCAAGATTAACATGAGATTAGGTGAAACTGTATGTTATGTACCCTTTAATACGAATTTCACAAGCTCTGTAAAACAGGAAATCACCTGAAAACCTGCAGGAAGTGCCCTTGTCTGAAGCAGCTGACCCGAAAAAAAAAACAAGGAAAAATGAAAAGGCGTTTGAGGATTATCTGCAGCGATGCTTACGGTCAGTCTGTTTATGATGGACGAGTCTGAATGGAAAACGGCATTAATCAAGTACAAACAAATCATGAAGCAGTTGTTCTTATGCAAAATAATGCTTGTGTATTGGTGGAAAGTCTGTAGATGTGTCTGCTGTGTAAGTGTGAGTTTGAGTGTTTGTGACACTGAATTAGTGCCTTTCTTTCCTAACAAAAGCTCATTATGTTCTGCTCAGGGCCGAATGAAACGATGATTGTTTTCTGTGGAGCAGTGTTCAGATCACAGATCAGCGGCTCTCGTGACTCAATCAGACTTCAGACTCACTTTACTCTGGATCACAGAAGCAGAGGAAGATGTTCAGTGCTCTGAATACTATCTACAAAAAATCAGATGAAAACATATCAAGATTTATAAATCGGCCCTGAGTTTGGCTCGTTCCAGTTTTGTATCTGCTATAATCAATAAATCAAGCAACAGGCCAAAAGCATTATTCAACAAAATAAATATACTTACCAAACCTCCATCTCATGTTTCTCTAGCTTCTGATGAACTTTGCACTTCATTCTTGGCTCACATGCTCGAAAAGACTGATGCCGTAAACCAGTGCCTCTTTAATGATGCCAGTAACATTAGTCATCTGCCGAATCAACCTTGTCAATACCTGCCTTTTTTCTCTCTGTCTACTCCTTCTTCTGTCTCTGAGTTAATCTTGAAATCCAACCCTTCATCTTGTCATCTTGACCCTGCTCCTACTACTCTACTGAAACTTTGCCATTCAGTTATTTCTGCACCTATCTCTCACTTCATCAATGCTTCTCTTACCTCTGCTTCTTTTCCTCTGTCACTCAAAACTGCAGCTGTTACCCCTGTTCTCAAGAAACCCAACCTTGATCCCTCAGTTTTATCTAATTATCGTCCCATTTCAAATCTCCCCTTCATAGCTAAATTACTGGAAAGTACTGTTGCCTCCCAGCTTCAGTCTTTTCTAGTTGAAAATAATCTTCTTGATCCTTTTCAATCTGGTTTTCACCCTATAAATAGTACTGAAACTGCTCTAGTTAAGGTACTAAATGATCTGCTTCTCTCTGGTGATTCTGGTTCTCTGTGTCACACTGTGACTTTTTGGGGGCGGAACCAAAAGTGGCGAAGGTTGGTTCCGCCCGAAGATGGATTCCGCCCGGCCCGTATATTACAAACACCGGAACTTCCGGGAAACTCCGGGAGGCAAATTGGGCTGTACGAGGCACAGGTGAGGACAATAAACGCGGCGATCGTGGATTGGACAATGGAGAGAACAGGAGGGGTATAAAAAGAGTCTCAGAAATTCAAACAGGGAGTTCGAGTTGAATTGATTCAGGCTGATCCGGTGGGCAGTGTAGGTTTGGGCAGAGTCAGCATTTGGTGAAGGCAGAGGAACTTCTCGGGGTGAAGAAGGAGACAAGGACACTAGTAACTGGGCTGAGTATACGACATTTATTGATGTTTGAAGATACCATCTGTATATAAACTACTGATGTGTTGGAGTCACAGTCATAGGAAGTACCCACCGGAAGTAACGTCAAGGGTGATCTCCAGCAACGGAAAACCGATGGTGTGAAGAGGATTGGACAGCTAGAAGGAGTAGGAGACAAAGGAAGAGTGTTATCGTTCATTTGTGAGTACTTTTGGACAGTGCATTGTACATCATTGGGGAGAGTGCATTATCCAGCGTATGTTGTGAGCATCTGGTAAATAGGCCAGCGGCCCCATTACGGAGCAGAGTTTTGGGTGAGCCGGGAAGTACGAGTACAGGAAGCCGCAAGCAGTCGTGACGGCAACGTTATTCCTCCGGCCCTTCATCTATCAACAACGCCCAACGAAACCCCAGGATAAGTCCTAGTAAACCGTGGTTCTGACCCTATTTCACGTAGAGTGTGTGGAGTGCAGTGGGTGAGTCCTTGTCTTTGCTTTGAGTGTGTACACTTGAAATCTTGCAGTGTTATGCTGTGGTTGTGTTGTCAGTAGCCACCCTAGACTGGATGAGTCGTGGGGGAGACCAGTGACCGTTGAGGCTGGTGAAGCGCCATTTTCATCTAAATGCCATTTTTCGACCCCTGCATGGAGACCCAAATGTAACGTCCTGTCTAGACCCTTTCAGAATACCCTGGCTCTGTGGAAGCGGTGGTGAAGAATACACGTAAGCAAGACTGGTGTGAGTAAAAGCCAAAAATTACACCTATATGCAAGGAGGAAGTTTTACTGTTGCAAATTAGCTGTGTGGATTTACTTTACCTGTTGTGGAGCCTCTTCAAAGGTTCACCCCGGTCCAGATCCCTTAAACTGCAAAGAGAGGAGAGGGAAGCGTTCGGGCCGGTGCGACAGTGTTTAACTTTCCCCGACGCACAGGAAATCCCTGTGGAGGCCTGCGCTACGACGACTTACTACTCCAGGTCTGACAGTTCATCTACTTACTGTATCGCAGTATTTCACCGTAAGCCCACCGCCCAGGAGAAGTATTCTAGGAGAATAGAGCCCCAGTTACCTGTGGAATACTTACCTTTGCCCATTGCTGCGAATCACTAAAGTGAGAATAGAGCCCCAGTTGCCTGTGAAGTACCTACCTGTGTTGTCCCCCGCAGTTTGAGTGACCTCTCTCTTGCAGTGCCATTGGAGTTCTGTGTCGCGGGTTGGCGCTCACCTCGGAGTGTGCAGAAGGGGAGGCGCCGCCCGAGCACCCTGTACGAAGAGATCGGAGGAACAAGTCGTTTATCAGCCAGTCGTATGGACCCAAGTAACAGGTAGCCACTCTCACCGGATCGATTACTCATTGTGTGTTTCACTCTGCCTTCAGGAGAAAAGAAGGGCGCCACGAGTCAACAAAAGCCCAAAGGGACATACTAACCCTCGCCGCATAGTCCTCTCCGGCCCCTTTCTCCTCCCGCTGAACAGAGACGATAATTTTAAGATTTACCTCCCCCTCCCTGAATTATTTTAATTAATTTAAATAAAGTTGTTTTAATATTACTTACGATTGGTCTGTCTAGTCATTGGGGTTGCTTTGAGACCTCCTCGAGGTGGAAACTAGGAAGGGGCGTGACTTGCAACATCTGTGGTCCGCTCCGACCTGTGACATCTGTCTATGCTTTTGCTGCTCGACCTCAGCTCTGCCTTCGATACCGTCTCCCATCAACTACTCATTTCACACCTTTCGGATGTGGGTATTTCTGGTGCTGCTCTTTCCTGGTTCTCCTCTTATCTCTCTGACAGACTGTTTTACATTTCACTTCAGAATTTTCGCTCACCCACTGTCCCCCTGAAGCAAGGTGTCCCTCAGGGATCCGTTCTTGGGCCATTATTTATAATCTATATAATCCCTCTTGGTCAGATCCTCCGCCGTCATGGTTTTAATTATCATTTCTACGCTGACGACATTCAATTATATACTACCTGTACATCAACTTTATCTTTCACAACTGACAAAATCTCTGCCTGTGTACATGAAATAAAAGATTGGCTTCATTCAAATTTTCTAAAACTTAACATGGACAAAACTGAGATTATTTTCACTGGACCTTCATCACTCACTAATAAAATTCCTACTAACTTCACCTGTGAGATCGCCGGCTCTCTTATCAAACCATCTAGTACTGTTAAAAATCTTGGTGTAATTTTTGATTCCTCTATCTTTTCACTCTCACATTAATTCCATCACTAAATTGGCATTCTTTCATCTACGTCGTATCGCTCAGCTCTGTCCCTTTATCAGTATCTCTGATGCTGAAACTGTCATCCATGCATTTGTCACCTCACGTCTTGATTACTGCAATGCACTTTTCATCGGCCTATCAGCTAGCTCCATTTCCAAATTACAATACATTCAAAACTCTGCTGCCAGACTACTCACCCACACCAAGCGTTCTGCACATATTTCCCCAATTCTGCATGATCTTCACTGGCTTCCTGTAGCTTACCGTATTAAATTCAAAATTCTCCTTCTCGCTTTTAAGTCTCTGCATGGCCTTGCTCCCCCCTACCTCTGTAACCTGCTTCTCCCTTACACCCCAACTCGCTCTTTACGATCTGCTGATTCCAGCCTTCTCGTTGTCCCTCGGCATCGCCTTGCTTCAATGGGGGGCAGATCATTCAGTGTTGTTGCGCCCAAAATGTGGAACTCTCTCCCCCCATCACTCCGTTTTGTTAACACTATCTATGAATTCAAATCCATGCTCAAAACACACCTATTTGCTGAATGTTATAGGTCTTAGTGTGTTTTTTATTTTTTACTTTATTTATTTTCCTCTCTCTCTGCTGGTTGCTGCCCCATCTACACAATTCTCACTTACTGTACTTGCACTCTCATTTGCCTATTGTTGTTCTGTCTGCTCTCTTTGTCAATTGCCTTTATTGTTGTTTGTTTATTGTAACGTGTCCTTGAGCTCTGGAAAGGCGCTATATAAATAAAACTTATTATTATTATTATTATGATCCCTGAATATGAATGCAACTCGTTTAATAACATGTTAAGCCTTTTCCTCCCATAGAAAACCATCATAAGGCTTAACGTGTTATTAAACGAGTTGCAATCATATTCAGATTTTTTGTTCATAGTATAGTTAATTAGTATAGTGTTTAGTGAGTTTGGTTGTGTGTGCGGACTTCTGTATTGGAATAGCGAACATGCAATTCACTAGTTCACGCTTACATATAATTAGCTGAGGTATGGTATGCGTATTTGGCGTGCGGTCCGGGGAAGGGCTCCGAACCTAGAGTACCCCCCAAAAAGCAAATGTACAAGAGGACAGCCGCCAGTTAAAACGACCCCCCCCCCCCCCCCCAAAAAATAGCATAGAGTACTGGCGGGGGCTGATTTAGATTTCCTGAGAAGTCGTCTCGTTGGCAGGCCGGAAGGGCCTCCGTACTCCGGTGGGAACGACTTAGGAGTTGGAACGACCAGAATAGGTCACCGTGTCGGCGTACGGGCCCTATTGGCTGATAGCCCCTGCTATTCAGTGGGCTTTAACAGTATTCTTATCGGTACTTTGAAATTGTGTTAGGCAGTCGAAAACTTTGCATTTCTCTGTCTGCACATAATGCACTTTTAAAAGATGCTTTGACAGATTGCTTGTGTTTCCGCACTCACATGCAAAAATTTTGTTGCACTTATGACAACCAGCGTTGTCTACATCAACTAAAGTGAAGCATAACCACACTTTGGAACATTTTGCTCCCTCCGCCATCTTCACTCTTTGTATTAAGCAGGAGTTTTTGTACTGTAAGGGGCCGTTCACATATCGCGTCTAAAAATTCATGGAAAACTCTAGGCACGCCACTTTCAGATTTTTTTCCCCAAAGCCTTCGGGCACTTGCACTCCTGAGGAGTCTGCCATTTCTAAGCATCCATGACCTGCCCCCTCCATGAAGATTTCAGCAATGGATAAATGGATTTGCAGCACTAAAAACTGCTTGCAGTAGCACTGCTACTAAATTAATTTAAAAATCCACATACAGCTACCAGCTGTTCCTTCATCTTGGCTGAGCTTTCAACGTTGTTACGGAAAAGGTGAGGAAGTTACATGACCTGCGGTGCGCTTGTGGCATTCTGAAAAGTTGAGATGATTTTAACTCGATGCGGTGCAGACGCACCTGGAAAAAAACGAGCTTGTCGCACCGCGCATACCGCACGCCCACATTTGAAATAACGAACTTGAGCACGCAAACTACGTGATATGTGAATGGCCTCTGCGTGTGTGTGTGCCGCGCTCGTTCTTGGTGTGTGTGTGTGTGTGTGACTGACAGCATCCGGAATTAATAATAGTCAAAAGAGGACCTATGACTTCTGGAAGCACCTCTTTTAGGAGCTTAGATGGTATAGGGTCTAACATACATGTTGTTGGTTTAGATGATTTAACAAGTTTATAAAATTTTTCCTCTCCTATAGTAGAGAATGAGTGGAACTGTTCCTCAGGGGGTCTATAGTGCACTGTCTGATGTGATACTGTAGCTGACGGCTGAATGGTTGCAATTTTATCTCTAATAGTATCGATTTTAGAAGTAAAGTAGTTCATAAAGTCATTACTGCTGTGGTGTTGGGAAATGTCAACACTTGTTGAGGCTTTATTTTTCATTAATTTAGCCACTGTATTGAATAAATACCTGGGCTTATGTTTGTTTTCTTTTAAAAGAGAAGAAAAGTAATCAGATCTAGCAGTTTTTAATGCTTTTCTGTAGGATATGTTACTTTCCCGCCAAGCAATACGAAATACCTCTAGTTTTGTTTTCCTCCAGCTGCACTCCATTTTTCGGGCTGCTCTCTTTAGGGTGCGAGTATGCTCATTATACCATGGTGTCTAACTGTTTTCCTAAACCTTCAAGCGTAAAGGAGAAACTATATTTAAAGTGCTAGAAAAGAGAGAGTCCATAGTTACATCATCAAGTTGTTCTGAGGTTTTGGATATGCTAAGGAATTTGGATACATCAGGAAGATAACTTAAAAAGCAGTCTTTTGTGGTAGAAGTGATGGTTCTTCGATACTTGTAACAAGAAGTAGAATTTACAATTTTGGCTATATGAAGTTTGCACAGAAATAAATAATGATCTGAGATATCATCACTTGGCTGAATAATTTCAACACTATCAACATCAATTCCATGTGACGGTATTAAATCTAGAGTATGATTTCGACAATGAGTAGGTCCTGAAACATGTTGTCTAACACCAACAGAGTTCAGAATGTCTATAAATGCTGATCCCAATGCATCTTTTTCATTATCGACATGGATATTAAAATCACCAACTATTAAAACTTTATCTGCAGCCAGAACTAACTCGTATGTAAAATCACCAATCTCTTTAATAAAGTCTGTATGGTGGCCTGGTGGCCTTTATACAGTAGCCAGTACAAACATAACAGGAGATTTATCATTAACATTTGTTTCTCTGGATAATGTTATATGTAGCACCATTACTTCAAACGAGTTATACTTGACGCCTGCCCTCTGAGAAATCCTGAAAACGTTGTTATAAATTGAAGCAGCTCCTCCCCCTTTGCCTTTTAGACGTGGCTCGTGTTTATAACAGCAATCTTGGGGGGTGGACTCATTTAAAATAATGTAATCATCAGGTTTTAGCCAGGTTTCTGTCAAACATCTATATTATGATAAGTTATCATATTATTTACAAAAAGTGTTTTCGTAGAAATGGATCTGATATTCAATAAGCCAAGCTTTATCATTTGTTTATCCATATTGCATTTGTTTTTTATTTGTTGAACCTCAGTTAAATTATTAACCTTAACTTGGTTTGGACGTTTTTTGTATTTTCTAGTTCGGGGAACAGACACAGTCTCTATAGTGTGATATCTAGGTGAAAGAGTCTCTATGTGCTGAGAATTAGCTGAGTTTAGCCAGTCTGTCTGCTTCCTGACCTGGGCCCCAGTTAGTCAAGTATGAACTCTAATACTATTTGCCATATTTCTAGAGAGAAGAGTGGCGCCACCCAAGAAGGGATGAAGACCATCTCTTTTAAACAGGTCAGGTCTGCCCCAAAAGCTCGTCCAATTGTCTATGAAACCTATGTTATGCTGTGGGCACCACTTAGACATCCAGCCATTGAGTGATGACAATCTGCTATGCATCTCATCACCACGGTAAGCAGGGAGAGGATCAGAGCATATTACAGTGTCTGACATCGTGCTTGCAAGTTCACACAAAGTTAAAGTTATTTTTAGTGATCTCAGACTGGCGAAGTCGAACATCATTAGCGCCGGCATGAATAACAATCATACTGTATTTACGTTTAGCATTTGCCAGCACTTTTAAATTTGCCAAGTTGTCAGGTGCTCTGGCTCCCGGTAAACATTTGACTATGGTGGCTGGTGTCTCTATATTCACGTTCCGTACAATAGAATCGCCAATAACTAGAGCACTTTCATCAGGTTTCTCAGTGGGTGCATCACTGAGTGGGTAGAACCTGTTAAATGTTTTGATCGGAACAGAAGAGCAGTGTTTTGACCCACGACTACACTGCCTCACCATCACCCAGTTGCCCTGCTGCAGGGGCTCTGTTTCCGGAACCAAACAATGTACAGGAATCCCTGAGCTAGACGCATCCAAAGCTGTATCTAGAGCCCTAATATTCTTACTGTCCTCAATTAAAGTTTGGATGCGTGTCTCTAATTCTGAAATCTTCTCTGTCAGCCTAACTATTTCCCTGCATTTATCACATGTGAATCTCTCATCAGCGACAAAGATAGATAAACTGTACATGTGGCAAGAGGTGCAAATAACGATAGCAAGCGAAGCCATTACTCACCGTGCTTGATGAAATATTCTTACTGCAGTTGTTTGATGAACTTGTGAAAAACTGGAGCGAGAGAGAGGAGAGGAGAAAAGAAAACGCTAATGACAATCTAACGAGTGCTAACGCTTTGCTGGTGCACTGCACTCATGGAAATGTGAATGATCAAAGTTAATCTGATAAGATTGATCGATAATATCAGAAATATGGCGTGAATTAAGTTATATTTTACCACTATAAAAAACAAACAAACAAACAGACAGTGATAGTAAGATAAAGATTCTAGAGAAAAAAATAAAATAAAAACAGCTACACGGAGCTACGATTAGCTACAGAAGGCCAACAGGAAGTAGAGAAAACACTGTCCACTGTTCCAGAGAAGTAAAGGGGAGCATGAGAAGAGGAGGAGAGATAGCTGCTTGTGCCGGCTGCTGTAAATGTTGGCTGCACGAAGAGTAAAAAGGGTTAGTAACATTTGATGGGGCAAGCTAAAAATGAATGGGTCACTCTTTTGGTTAGTAAAGGCGGGCATACACTGTGCGATTTCTTTGCGATTTCAGCAAGGTACCAACTCACACTGTACGGGTAGATCGCATGCGATGTAAAGCCAAAGCTCACGATTTTTGTGCACTCACTGTATGGTCCGATAGTCGAGTTGCGATTTGACTGCTCACACTATACGTGAGGAATCAACCGAATCAACACGTAGGATCCCTCAGAACCCGGATGTTTGTGGCTGTTTCAGAATAAACATGCTTTGCCGGGATAAACGCACTGCTTTGGTGCTATGCGCAAAGCGCAATTGTGTGTGCTGAAACGTCCAAAAAAAAAAGGCGTCGGCGTATCTAGACTCGCAGGTGGCTGGGAAGACGTGGCCAATATGGTCTATCCATTTTGCAACGCGAACTGGAGGTAAGCAGGCATTTTTTCCCCTCTTTTATTTTTATTTTTCTTTGCCATTACTCCACAAGTTATCCCTCCATCACACCAGTCCACACTACAAGCTGTGTCAGGTGTCACCATGGTTTCGTTTATGGTTTCACGCACGCGCAGTGAGGGAAACGCGGAAAGCCCTGCTTCAATAGTGCGATACCTCACGAGAGGCGACCAAAATTTCTGACATGTCAGAAATCCATCCGATCAACCGATTGCCGGTTGGGAGAGGCTTATTGCCTCTCGTTTCCCCTTGTACACTGCACGAACACTGCACGACAAACGACGCACGAAAATGCTGAAATTCGGCCCGACCCGAAAAAATAGTCGTACAAGTCAGAATTCGGCTCAAAATCGGATGAAAATCGCACAGTGTATGCCTGGCCTAAGACTGTCACTGAAGTCTGGAAAAGAGCAATATCACGTCCACATCGCAGGCTTTTGCGATTAGTATATCGCAAAGTCTCAAATCGTGATTTCGATTAGATTTTGATTAATCGCAGAGCCCTAGTTGGGAGGCAACCAATCAGAATGCAGAAGTCCTCTTCTTGAGAGGATTCAATAAGAATGCAGTCTCGTAAACTTTGGTTCAGACCACATTAGTTCCAAAGTATTTTCATGGTAGAATGCTTGTTTTTTAGAATAAAAACAGTTAATTTGCTCAAAACAACAACACCGATTTGACTAACTGCATTTAGGCTGCACAAAGGCTAGTAAAGCCACCTATAAAACTGCAATAAACTCCTATAAGCTGGTGTGTGTGTGTGTGGGGGGGGGGGGGGGTAACATACACTGTGTAATAAAGGCAGGAATCTCTGTCTGTCTGTCTGTCTGCACATTTATAATGTCGAGAACCTTCATCACCTTCAGTGCTTGGCTCTCCAGTGTTTGTACTGTTTTTGTTTGTTTTTCCTGTTTTTTGTTTAACAAACACGATCAGTTTCATCAGGGATGAACTGCTGAACATTCGGCAGAACACACCACAAGATCTTTTACCGGATTTAAATTATTCAGACATTTTACTGAATGTTGTTATCGGAGGAGCAGCGGCGCTGATCAAACGCTTCAGGACGCGCAGACGGGGGAAGTGAGCGGGATCGCTCGTCAGACTCAGGAAGGGTGGATTTCAAACGCCGTTGCCTAGCATCCATCTGGCAAATCTCCGCTCTCTACCTAACAAAACAGACAAACTACTTCTGCTCTCTCGGACAAATAAGGATTTCTCACACTATGCTGCTCTGTATTTCACGGAAACTTGGCTTAATGACGCCATACCGGACAGCGCGCTCCATCTGCCGGACTTTCAGCTATTTAGAGCGGATCGCGAATCAGAATCAACGGGGAAATCGCACGTCAGCCGGACATGTTTTTACATCAATGAACGCTGGTGTACAGATGTAACTGTGTTAAAGAAGATGTGCTACTCAAACCTCGAAAAACTCTTCATTAACTGCAAGCCGTTCTATTCACCGCGGGAGTTTCACTCGTTCATTTTGGTGAGTGTTTACATTCCTCCTCAAGCGCACGTGAGCTCAGCTTTACAGAAACTCGCTGATCAGACCACAGACAAAGAACAACAACACCGGGACTCTGTTTTAATCATTCTTGGGGACTTGAATGAAGCCAATCTCTCCCGTAAACTGCCAAAATACAGACAGCATGTTACATGTCCCACCAGAGACAGTAATATACTGGATCACTGTTACACCACAATAAAGGATGCATATCACTCTGTTCCACGAGCAGCTTTGGGAAATTCTGATCACTGTGTGATTCATCTTATACCGTCCTACAAGCAAAAACTTAAATCTGCTAAACCTGTAGTAAGGACTGTGAAGAGATAGACCAGCGAAACAGAGCAGGATTTACAATCTTGTTTTGACCTCACTGATTGGAGTGTTTTTGAAGCTGCTACCACCGATCTGGACGAACTCACAGAGACTGTAACATCCTATATTAGTTTCTGTGAGGATATATGCATTGCTACCAGGACTTATTTAACATTCAACAATGATAAGCCATGGTTTACAGTAAAACTCAGACATCTTCGTCAGGCCAAAGAGGATGCCTACAGAAATGGGGACAGAGTCTTGTACAATCAGGCCAGGAACACACTGAACAAAGAGATTAGAGCGGCTAAAAAGACCTACGCTAAAAAGTTGGAAGACCAGTTTACTTCCATCGACTCAACTTCAGTGTGAAGAGGACTGAGGGACATCACGAACTACAAAACACCATCCCCTGCACTGAGGCTAATCAACGACTTGCTAACGCTCTGAATGAGTTTTTATTGTAGATTTGAAACCCCCAACACCCATTCGGACCATCTCCTTACACAACCATTAACATCCTCCTGCAATCCCCCTCTTTACACCTCCTGCTCTTCAAATCTGTGAAGATGATGTGCGCCAGGTCTTCAAGAAGAAAAAAGAAGAAAAGTACCAGGCCCAGATGGCGTTACACCAGCCTGTCTGAAAATCTCTGCTGACCAGCTGGCCCCCATCTTTTCACAGATCTTCAACAGATCCCTGGAGTTGTGTGAAGTGCCTTCCTGCTTCAAACGCTCCACCATAAACCCCATTCCAAAAAAACCCAAGATAACAGGACTAGTCGTTAAGTCACAGACCTGTGGCTCTAACGTCTGTCGTCATGAAGTCGTTTGAAAAACTGGTTCTGGCTTATCTGAAGGACATCACTGGACCCTTACTGGACCCCCTGCAGTTTGCTTACTGAGCAAACAGGTCTGTGGATGATGCAATCAACATGGGATTGCACTTCATCCTGCAACATCTGGACAAAACAGGGACTTATGTGAGGATCCTATTTGTGGACTTTAGTTTGGCTTTCAACACCATCATCCCAACAGCCCTCCAGACCAAACTGACCCAGCTCTCTGTTCTTAGCTCTATCTGTCAGTGGATCACCAGCTTTCTGACAGATAGGCAACAGTTAGTGAGACTGGGGAAATACACATCAAACAGCTGCTCCACCAACAATGTTGCCCCTCAGGGATGTGTTCTCTCCCCTCTGCTCTTCTCCCTGTACACCAACGACTGCACCTCTAAAGACCCCTCTGTCAAGCTCCTAAAGTTTGCAGATGACACTACAGTCATCGGCCTCATCCAGGACGGTGATGAGTCTGCTTACAGACAAGAGGTTGAGCAGCTGGCTGTCTGGTGCAGTCTTAACAACCTGGAGCTGAACACGCTCAAAACAGTGGAGATGATCGTGGACTTTAGGAGAAACCCCCCTGCACTTTCCCCACTCACCATCATGAACAGCACTGTGACTGCAGTGGAGTCATTCAGATTCCTGGGAACCACCATCTCTCAGGACCTGAAGTGGGACAATCACATTGACTCCATTGTGAAAAAGGCCCAACAAAGGTTGTACTTCCTTCGCCAGCTGAGGAAGTGTAATCTGCCACAGGAGCTGCTGAAACAGTTCTACTCAGCCGTCATTGAGTCTGTACTGTGTACTTCAATAACTGTCTGGTTTGGTTCAGCAACAAAATCAGACATCAGAAGACTACAGAGAACTGTTCGGACTGCTGAAAGGATTATTGGTGCTCCCCTGCCCACCCTTCAAGAACTGTATACATCCAGAGTGAGGAAAAGGGCTCAGAAAATCACTCTGGATCCCTCACATCCGAGTTACCCCATCTTTGAACTTTTGCCATCTGGCCGGCGCCTCAGAGCCACAAACACCAGAACTGCAAGGCACAAGAACAGTTTCTTCCCCCAGGCAATCTACCTCATGAACAGTTCAATGTTCCCCACTTATGCTTATGCAAAAAATTTACAATATCCTTATATTTATTTGTTACCCCTCCATCCTAGTACATCCCTGCATCTTATTCAATCCTATTCCATTATCATTTATAGCACTTAAATAATTGTTTATACACTTATTTATTTGCCTAATACTTTTTATTTTGTTGTCTCTGTGTACTAGAAGCCTATGTCACTAAAACAAATTCCTTGTATGCGCAAGCATACTTGGCAATAAAGCTCTTTCTAATTCTGATTCTGATATGGACACACAACATTAACCCTAACTTTTAATAAACTACAGAACAGCATGAGCAGGGCTTCTATGCTCTGAGAACAGACACTGCTCTAGTGATACAAAACACACAGGTGTGTTTAGAGCCATACTTTTAATATAGATAAATTATTATCAGGCTGGGCTACGGTACATTTTTTATGGCTGCTGTATTCACAAGTATTTTCCAAGCAAATTGGACATTTTTATCATTTGTAAAATTACTGATTAACACCACATTATTACTTAATTTACACCACAGATATACTATAGGTGTACTACTTACAGAACTCAGGAGACTTTTCAAACTTGTTGTATTGTTGTGGTAGACCAGTTTCAAATTGCAGTCTTGTCCACACTCAATTTAAAGTGCTCTCACACAGCTAAGGTCTTCTTTATCTTCTCTTCCAGAAGAACTGAATCATGACGTTCACTCATGGGAGACTCATATTCAAGCGCAAATAAGAAACGTTTTAAGGTGGATGCCATGTGTTAGAAAAAAAAAAAGTTAAAATCTCAATTTAAAATATCATGCCAACCCACCGAACGAATATTCCAATAATAAGTAATATAAGAAATAATCACGGAATGCACATACAAAGTGGCCTCAGACGACATATAATGACAAATGAATCAAACATTTCACAGACTAAATCTGTCCCAGGCGTTTTTAACCCGAGCCTTAATTGAAGTCTAGAATCGATCAGAACACTGAGGTACTTCTGTTCAGATACAACTTGTAGTCTTTTCCCTGATATAAAAACATCTGGCACTACACTCAAACTATTACAACTTCAACTTCATTTATTTATATAGCACATTCTAAAGTGCTTCACAAGTCAAGGATAAAATAAAATACACACCCATAACTTACAAGTAAACAAACATTTCTAAACGCTTCCCAAGTCAAACTTTCTCTACTTCATAGGCCAGACTTAAAAAATGTGTCTTCAGGTGGGACCTAAAAACCTCTATAGATGGAGCCTGCTGAATATACAGAGGAAGACCGTTCCATAAACGTGGACCTACTACTGAACGGGACAGTCAGCAACAACGGATTTACTGATCTGACCTAGCCGGTGTGTGAGACCCTCAGAGATCACTAATATTATTAGGAACAAGTTGTGTACAGCTTTAAAAACCAATAATAAAAATCAATCCTATACCGGACTGGTAGCCAGTGAAGAGACTGTGGTAGTGACTGTGTATTAATTTTGGTGAAGAACATTCACACTGTTTTAGAGATGTTCAACCGTAAACAGGGGTGAACAAGAAAACAACAAGCAGCCCAACAATACAAAAGCTGTCGGAGAACTTTCTGTCCAAGATCACAAGCTAAAAACAGAATTACACATCCAAAAATAAAAAATAAATATGGTTTGATCCACACTTTCTAAGCAATGTGAAAGTGCCTCGGAGTTCTGACCAATCAGAAACATGGAAACCTAAATAGAGATTCACTACTCTACTGTAAAGCATTAAAAACAACACAAAAAGCACAATATATTCCATATCAACTGATGATAATTGAGAAAAAGCCTGAACAGCTGGAACAAACTGTATTAAAAAAAAAAAAAACTTAAAGACATTGTGTTATAAATATATTTTACTATTGTTCAGTAGAATGTACGTAATGCTACTACTACAACTTTAGCTTTTAATTTTAATTGAAAATCCCCTTTGTTGAAAAATTAAACCTTTTATTTTTTATGCCTTCATCTGATAACCAGAAAAAAATATATATTAAAAAACACAATTTCTAAAGAAAAAAAAAATCATAAGGCTGTTATTAAAAATAAGTTGTTTTTGCATTTCATTTGCATTGCATTCAAATAATTAGACGTGCTAAATCCCAGAAATTGGTAACAATAAATCACTAAAAAAAAAAAAAAAACATTTAATAGGGCCCTAAACATATAATTTTGGTTAAACATACAATTCAACATCAGTTTATTGAAAAAGTTTCATGATTTTAATTAATTAGACATCCTTTTGCTTACTATATTTAATTGAACCATTAAAAAAAGAAGTCCAGAAAAATTAAAACAGAAAAAACGGAAACCAAAAAAATTTAGAGAGATTTATATCTCGAAAGAAAAGTCACGATGTATCTCCTGTAGCTCTCGGATGAGAGGATGCACGACTGGATACAATATATAACTCTTGTTTGGTTTAATCCAGATCCCACAAGTACGGAGCCCCTCTGGTCACACTTTGTCAAAAAAATATATATATAAGCTAACTCGTGGCCTCAAGATAAGCTAAGTCGTGGCCTCAAGATAAGCTAAGTCGTGGCCTCAAGATAAGCTAACTCGTGGCCTCAAGATAAGCTAAGTCGTGGCCTCAAGATAAGCTAACTCGTGGCCTCAAGATAAGCTAACTCGTGGCCTCAAGATAAGCTAACTCGTGGCCTCAAGATAAGCTAAGTCGTGGCCTCAAGATAGTGAAGTGTCTGACACATGGACCCTTTGTTATTAAACTGGACCCTGTACTGTAGTGCAATGTAATACTTCACATTCTGTGCAATATTATCTGTTTTAATATTCAGTGTAATAGAATTTGCTGCAGTTCTGTTTCTATTAATTTACTAGTACTGTTCATCACAATCAATTCAATTCTGTTAATACAGTAATATAAATCTTGTAGGCTGTATTTCCATAGTCCTTTATAATTCTTCTTCATATTTTATAGCATATTTTTATACTTTTTACATGTATATAGGCTACTAGTTTATTTACCAACTTCTATTATTATTTATATTCCTTTAAATGTCTTGATGTGCACATCAACTGTGACACAAGAATTTTCCCCCGGGTTATCAATATCAATAAAGATCAAAGTATTTCTGATTCTGATTTTAAGATAGCCTATAGTAGTGTGCAGACTGGTTCATTAATTATTGAAGCGTTTCACATTTTGGAAAAGCATGTCTGTGTAGCCTACGATAAAACGTCAGCAGAGGGCGTTCTAGGCTTAGGTCACGGTACCTCCGTCTGGGTGTATGTATTTATGTGTATTTCCCGGTATTTCCCAGTTGATGGCAAGGAGTTGCGGGATGAGAATGCGTTAGATGATCATATGAATAATTAGCATAACAAGTTAAGCAGGCTAATTCAACATTAATGGCTATCAAGTCCGATAAAATTTGTAACATTAGTAACAGAGACTAAGATAGCAGTGACTTGATAGCCATTAACGTTGAATTAGCCTGCTTAACTTGTTATTCTAATCGTTAATGCTTCCAGCTCGAACACCTATAAGAGATCGCTAACACATGTGACCAACTGGGCGGCAACGTCATCCGAATGCAAAGAATTATGGGTATGTTTGGCCATCGTCTGGCATAGCAGGCTAGTGTTCTGGCATGAAAATAATGACAAATTAGCGTGAAAACTGAATATAATCCTACAAAATGCAGCGGGCTAAAGAAAACATTGTCGGAGCATACCGCCTAAAACTAAATCCTAATGCAAAGATGAGATATGACGAGAAAATAAAGAGAATCGAAGGACTCGATCCTTACAAGCAGAGCGTCTGGTCAAGGTAACACCCTCCAGCCCAAAAGAAGGGCATGTGAAAAGGCTGTGTTGTGGTGCTTTTGCAGACAGCCTGAAGAGCTTGATGACATGTTTGCTTGCGATAATCAGAACTGTCTCATACATTTTCAGTTTCTCATCATTTTTTTCGACTCTTTATAAATGTAAATGTATTCATCTAATTGTATTTACATGTTAAATATGTAAAAAAACTGAAATTAAGTTGGTTGTTACTACTATTTAAGTTATGTAATTGTGTTTGCAACCAAAGAACACTGATTTTGCTCAATTCTTCCTTAATAAAGATAAAGGAGGCAGAATTACATTCAATCTTTGTGTATTTTATTTACAGACATGGCTAAAAAAAACATTACATGTGAGAAGAGACATTACAAAATCTTTTTTTAGAAAAAAAAAAAAAAACATTTTACATATTAGATGTGAGCATGGTGTATAATTCTAACATGACACCTTCACAACAATACTTGGGCACACTGGTCAAAGCACAGCACACAACCACAATTATTATCCAGCAAAGTCTTCAGCTCAGTCTCATGAGTGGTGTGTACAGTGTCCGGCGATGGGAGTGGATTCTCAGGATCTTCCATCTCAGGTGCAGGTGTAGTGTCTGACAGGAACAATATAAAGAAATCGTGTCATATCACAACCTCTATTCCTAAGGATTCCAGATTATCTATACACAGGGGGCAACATACAATACCGTTCAAAAGTTTGGGATTTTTAAAGATTTTTAAATGTTTTTAAAAGAAGCATCTTCTGCTCACCAAGGCTGCATTTATTTGATAAAAAAATTAATAATAATAAAAACAGTAATATTGTGAAATATTATGACAATATAAAATGACTTCTCTATTTTAATATATTTTAAACTAATTTATTCCTGTAATCAAAGCAGGATCACACTCCAACATTTCATAGGCAGGTTTGACTGCAAACACAGTCACCAAATAAATTGCAATGTAACCTAGATGTACAACATTTAAAACTGATTAACGTTACGCTTTAATACACAGGTAACTTAAGTTCATTTTCTAGCCATGTCATGCTAGTTAACATTTACAGAGAGTTATTGTAATTTACCTTTGTGAAAATGCTTTGAACACCATCATGTGTGGTGGAGTGTTATCGAAGGTAAGCTTGGCCTCCTTACCGCTGCTATCCACAAGCGTGTACGTCTGCAGACTGCAAGACGGGGGCGTAACTTGAAGTTGTCCAAATCACAAAGAACCGCGCGAGACCTCAAAACGATAAATTGTTGGCAATATGGCGGCACAGAGTAGAATATTGGTTACGTTTTAAGGGCGGCAGTGATTTTAGGCAGGATTTGCTTCATGATGTGTGTGTAGATATTAATGTTAGGGGACAATGTGAGAGTGTACGTTTTAGTAGGAAAACGTATTACGTGACCCACACTCCGGAACAGAAGAGGGCGGTAATGCACCAATAAGCAGGATGCCAACCGCCGTTAAACTGGAAATAAGATGAATATGACAGCTTGCTGTGAGACAACGGTGAGAATCTTATTTTTTTCCGAAATAATTATTTCAGTTGAAGTGTATAAGTCATTTTCATACAGTGGTATTGTTTTTGGAGTTAATAATTTATTAAAACTAAGGCGTAAAGTAAGCAACATATAAGCAAAAGGTAAAAAGACGCTATCCCCAGGTATCACAGGCTCAGTCTGTCTGTGACCTACATAATATAGCATATTTGTGATTTAGCTGTAAACATGTTTTATAATGCATAACTAACAGTGAAGCTCCATTAAGTACACGACTCAATAGTATATTTACATAAACTATATATACTTCTTGAAGACTAGTACTAAAATGTCTATTTATCATCTGACTGGATAATGTTTGATAAGTATTATAGATGAGCACATCCAACAGACATGAAACCAGTGTCTGAGTGATATGTGTGTGTGATATTGTCATCATCATCATCATCACCTTTATTTATATAGTGCTTTAAACAAAATACATTGCGTCAAAGCACTGAACAACATTCATTTGGAAAACAGTGTCTCAATAATGCAAAATGATAGTTAAAGGCAGTTCATCATTGAATTCAGTGATGTCATCTCTGTTCAGTTGAAATAGTGTCTGTTTTTATTTGCAATCAAGTCAATGATATCGCTGTAGATGAAGTGACCCCAACTAAGCAAGCCAGAGGCGACAGCGGCAAGGAACCGAAACTCCATCGGTGACAGAATGGAGAAAAAAACCTTGGGAGAAACCAGGCTCAGTTGGGGGGTCAGTTCTCCTCTGACCAGACGAAACCAGTAGTTCAATTCCAGGCTGCAGCAAAGTCAGATTGTGCAGAAGAATCATCTGTTTCCTGTGGTCTTGTCCTGGTGCTCCTCTGAGACAAGGTCTTTACAGGGGATCTGTATCTGGGCTCTAGTTGTCCTGGTCTCCGCTGTCTTTCAGGGCAGTAGAGGTCCTTTCTAGGTGCTGATCCACCATCTGGTCTGGATACGTACTGGATCCGGGTGACTGCAGTGACCCTCTGATCTGGATACAGACTGGATCTCGTGGCCACGGTGACCTCGGAACAAGAGAGAAACAGACAAATATTAGCGTAGATGCCATTCTTCTAATGATGTAGAAGGTACGGTGTTATGTGAAGTGTTTCCGGTTCCGGTTTACCTAATTAATGCAGCCTAAAAATCCTTTAACGGATTTGGATATTAAAAGCATATTAGTATGTTATGTGTATGCCAGGTTAAAGAGATGGGTCTTTAATCTAGATTTAAACTGCAAGAGTGTGTCTGCCTCCCGAACAATGTTAGGTAGGTTATTCCAGAGTTTAGGCGCCAAATAGGAAAAGGATCTGCCGCCCACAGTTGATTTTGATATTCTAGGTATTATCAAATTGCCTGAGTTTTGAGAACGTAGCGGACGTAGAGGAGTATAATGTAAAAGGAGCTCATTCAAATACTGAGGTGCTAAACCATTCAGGGCTTTATAAGTAATAAGCAATATTTTAAAATCTATACGATGTTTGATAGGGAGCCAGTGCAGTGTGGACAGGACCGGGCTAATATGGTCATACTTCCTGGTTCTAGTAAGAACTCTTGCTGCTGCATTTTGGACTAGCTGTAGTTTGTTTACCAAGCGTGCAGAACAACCACCCAATAAAGCATTACAATAGTCTAACCTTGAAGTCATAAATGCATGGATTAACATTTCTGCATTTGACATTGAGAGCATAGGCCGTAATTTAGATATATTTTTGAGATGGAAAAATGCAGTTTTACAAATGCTAGAAACGTGGCTTTCTAAGGAAAGATTGCGATCAAGTAGCACACCTAGGTTCCTAACTGATGACGAAGAATTGACAGAGCAACCATCAAGTCTTAGACAGTGTTCTAGTTTATTATAAGCAGAGTTTTTAGGCCCTATGATTAACACCTCTGTTTTTTCTGAATTTAGCAGTAAGAAATTACTCGTCATCCAATTTTTTATGTCGACTATGCATTCCATTAGTTTTTCAAATTGGTGTGTTTCACCGGGCTGCGAGGAAATATAGAGCTGCGTATCATCAGCATAACAGTGAAAACTAACACCATGTTTCCTGATGATATCTCCCAAGGGTAACATATAAAGCGTGAAGAGTAGCGGCCCTAGTACTGAGCCTTGAGGTACTCCATACTGCACTTGTGATCGATATGATACATCTTCATTCACTGCTACGAACTAATGGCGGTCATATAAGTACGATTTAAACCATGCTAATGCACTTCCACTGATGCCAACAAAGTGTTCAAGTCTATGCAAAAGAATGTTGTGGTCAATTGTGTCAAACGCAGCACTAAGATCCAATAAAACTAATAGAGAGATACACCCACGATCAGATGATAAGAGCAGATCATTTGTAACTCTAAGGAGAGCAGTCTCAGTACTATGATACGGTCTAAATCCTGACTGGAAATCCTCACATATACCATTATTCTCTAAGAAGGAATATAATTGTGAGGATACCACCTTTTCTAGTATCTTGGACAGAAAAGGGAGATTCGAGATTGGTCTATAATTAACAAGTTCTTGGGGGCAAGTTGTGGCTTTTTTATGAGAGGCTTAATAACAGCCAGTTTGAAGGTTTCAGGGACAAATCCTAATAACAATGAGGAATTAATAATAGTCAGAAGAGGATCTATGACTTCTGGAAGCACCTCTTTTAGGAGCTTAGATGGTATAGGGTCTAACATACATGTTGTTGGTTTAGATGATTTAACAAGTTTATACAATTCTTCCTCTCCTATAGTAGAGAATGAGTGGAACTGTTCCTCAGGGGGTCTATAGTGCATTGTCTGATATGATACGGTAGCTGACGGCTGAATGGTTGCAATTTTATCTCTAATAGTATCGATTTTAGAAGTAAAGTAGTTCATAAAGTCATTACTGTTGTGGTGTTGGGAAATGTCAACACTTGTTGAGGCTTTATTTTTCGTTAATTTAGCCGCTGTATTGAATAAATACCTGGGGTTATGTTTGTTTTCTTCTAAAAGAGAAGAAAAGTAATCAGATCTAGCAGTTTTTAATGCTTTTCTATAGGATATGCTACTTTCCCGCCAAGCAATACGAAATACCTCTAGTTTTGTTTTCCTCCAGCTGCGCTCCATTTTTCGGGCTGCTCTCTTTAGGGTGCGAGTATGCTCATTATACCATGGTGTCAAACTGTTTTCCTTAACCTTCCTTAAGCGTAAAGGAGCAACTGTATTTAAAGTGCTAGAAAAGAGAGAGTCCATAGTTTCTGTTACATCATCAAGTTGTTCTGAGGTTTTGGATATGCTAAGGAATTCGGATACATCAGGAAGATAACTTAAAAAGCAGTCTTTTGTGGTAGAAGTGATGGTTCTTCGATACTTGTAACAAGAAGTAGAATTTTCAATTTTGGCTATATGAAGTTTACACAGAACTAAATAATGATCTGAGATATCATCACTTGGCTGAATAATTTCAACACTATCAACATCAATTCCATGTGACAGTATTAAATCTAGAGTATGATTTCGACAATGAGTAGGTCCTGAAACATGTTGTCTAACACCAATAGAGTTCAGAATGTCTATAAATGCTGATCCCAATGCATCTTTTTCATTATCGACATGGATATTAAAATCACCAACTATTAAGACTTTATCTGCAGCCAGAACTAACTCGGATGTAAAATCACCAAACTCTTTAATAAAGTCTGTATGGTGCCCTGGTGGCCTGTATACAGTAGCCAGTACAAACATAACAGGGGATTTATCATTAACATTGGTTTCTCTGGATAATGTTATATGAAGCACCATTACTTCAAACGAGTTATACTTGAAGCCTGCCCTCTGAGAAATCCTGAAAACGTTGTTATAAATTGAAGCAACTCCTCCCCCTTTGCCTTTTAGACGCGGCTCGTGTTTATAACAATAATCTTGGGGGGTGGACTCATTTAAAATAATGTAATCATCAGGTTTTAGCCAAGTTTCTGTCAAACAGAGCACATCTATATTGTGATCCGTTATCATATTATTTACAAAAAGTGTTTTCGTAGAAATGGATCTGATATTCAATAAGCCAATCTTTATCATTTGTTTATCCATATTGCATTTGTTTTTTATTTGTTGAACCTCAGTTAAATTGTTAACCTTAACTTGGTTTGGACGTTTTTTGTATTTTCTAGTTCGGGGAACTATTGTGTAGAATTCACTTTTGTCAACACTGCTATAGATGAATGTGAGTCATGTAAACAAACAAATCTACATACAGTAACTAAACATAAGTTATCTATTTTATTTGTCCATTTGCAATATTGATAATTTAAGGAATATTTGTGTTGGATAAAAAGTGAGTTGCATCAGTTATTAGTTCAACATGTAAATGCAGTATATCACAGATATATGACAGAGGAGACTGACTCTTGTCTGGATGTTACAGGGACAGATGAGACACATGTGTGTTTATCTGCTGTAGAGTAACTGATGAAGGAATGCTGCCATCAAAGGATTTGTGTAAGTACACTACAAAAATAAATGAAACATTTTAAATCTTAAGTTGTATTTTATTTTAATGTAATTTTAAACAACTATTACACCTCCTTTCTTATTCTTGATTTCTGTGCATTTGCTGCAGATCTTTTGTGGTGGAGCAGGACCTGCAAGGAAAGGTGAAAAAGAGGGAAAACCTGAAACAAAAGAATAATGTAATGACTTTTTGTATTGTGTATGTGTATTTTTGTAGGACATGAAAATGTCTGTAGACTGGTGTGTGCACTGAGGATGGAGAAGACCACAGCATCATCCTGGAAATGATCGAGAGTCACAGATGAGATGCTCCATCACTCCAGCTCTTACCGTCTCATCAGGACCAGATGCTGCTCTGGTGTCTTCATCCTTAGTGACCCCAGAGCCAGTGAGAGCATCTAGAGAAAGACCACAAGACACTGAGGATGTGATTTTGGTAATGTTTGTTCAGCTGGTTAATGTTTAAACAATGAAGGCCGACTTTCAGAAGCTTCAAAAGCATCATCAAAAAATGTGATGGAGGTTTTATCTGAAGTGATTGACAGTGCTCTTATTACAGGGGCCTACAATCCCCTGATCAACCTGGAGAAGAGAGCCTTGCTTAAGGACACACTGGTGTTCCTGTGGCTCAAGTGGTAGAGCATTGCGTTAGCAGTGCAAGGTTGTGGGTTCGAATACCAGGGAACACATGTTAGGTAAAAACTGTTAGTCTGAATGCACTGTAAGTCACTTTGGATAAATGTATAATTTATTTATAAATTCGAACCACTTCAGTGGTTTAGCCCACTACAAAAGTAATAAATCAATGCATATACTTGTAAACTCTGTGTAAATGTTTTTCAGGTAGTCGTGCTCATGGGGTGCAGACACAGCGGTCAGATTGTCCTGCACGTGTTCTTCTTCTCTCGCTTCAAGGTTGTGTGGTTCAGAGAGCCGTCATCATGGTCTTCCTCATCCTGTTGCTCAACGACATCCCTGTTGAGATAGCGGATCAACATATCAACATAGCGGATGATGATATCCAATTTGGATTCATACCTCATACATATGCATTTAGGCTGTAGAGTATAAACTCTTTTAGCGCTCCTTAAGTTAGTACTTATTTCTTATATGAAGTACTTATTTCTTATATGAAATTAAGTGCCTAATTAAAGGGTATGCGGTTTCTAACGCATCCCGACAAAATCTCGTTTTGAGATCTTGCGTGGTTCTGTGTGATTTGAACAACTTCAAGTTACGCCCCTGTCTTGCAGTCTGCAGACAGACCCTATCCATGCCATTCGTAGCCTTTTTGTCACCTCTGAAACATGGCTTGTACTATTATTTTTCCACACTGGAAAACGATAAAATGATATTCCATTCTTAAGCTTTATGCCACTTCTATCGTGAGAACGACTATTGCAGTTTATAGGTAGACAGCATCTTGAACACTGTTCTTCCCTCATGCAAAGAAGTCTAGCGCCTAATGCTTGTGCTACGGATTCCCAAAGTGCTTTGCGTTCACCACAGGGAAAACGTCATGATGACAACACATTAGCGATCTCTTATGTCTTGCAGTTATCTTAACTCAGTAATTTGCCATCTAACTAAATGTTAACCATTCTAATTAAAACACTCTTACTTCTGTAAAGCCGTCACAATTAATTATGATCATCTAACGCATCTACGCTAATATTTGTCTGTTTCTCTCTTGTTCCGAGGTCACCGTGGCCACCAGATCCAGTCTCTGTCCAGATCAGAGGGTCACTGCAGTCACCCGGATCCAGTACGTATCCAGACCAGATGGTGGATCAGCACCTAGAAAGGACCTCTACTGCCCTGAAAGACAGCGGAGACCAGGACAACTAGAGCCCCAGATACAGATCCCCTGTAAAGACCTTGTCTCAGAGGAGCACCAGGACAAGACCACAGGAAACAGATGATTCTTCTGCACAATCTGACTTTGCTGCAGCCTGGAATTGAACTACTGGTTTCGTCTGGTCAGAGGAGAACTGGCCCCCCAACTGAGCCTGGTTTCTCCCAAGGTTTTTTTCTCCATTCTGTCACCGATGGAGTTTCGGTTCCTTGCCGCTGTCGCCTCTGGCTTGCTTAGTTGGGGTCACTTCATCTACAGCGATATCGTTGACTTGATTGCAAATTAAAACAGACACTATTTCAACTGAACAGAGATGACATCAATGAATTCAATGATGAACTGCCTTTAACTATCATTTTGCATTATTGAGACACTGTTTTCCAAATGAATGTTGTTCAGTGCTTTGGCGCAATGTATTTTGTTTAAAGCACTATATAAATAAAGGTGATTGATTGATTGATTGATTCTCATCCCGCAACTCCTTGCCATCAAGTGGGAAATACCGGGAAATACACATAAATACATACACCCAGACGGAGGTACCGTGACCTAAGCCTAGAACGCCCTCTGCTGACGTTTTATCGTAGGCTACACAGACATGCTTTTCCAAAATGTGAAACGCTTCAATAATTACTGAACCAGTCTGCACACTACTACAGGCTATCTTAAAATCAGAATCAGAAATACTTTGATCTTTATTGATATTGATAACCCAGGGGACAATTATTGTTTCACAGTTGATGTGCACATCAAGACATTTAAAGGAATATAATAATAATAGAAGTTGGTAAATAAACTAGTAGCCTATATACATGTAAAAAGTATAAAAATATGCTTTAAAATATGAAGAAGAATTATAAAGGACTATGGGAATACAGCCTACAAGATTTATATTACTATATTAACAGAATTGAATTGATTGTGATGAACAGTACTAGTAAATTAATAGAAACAGAACTGCAGCAAATTCTATTACACTGAATATTAAAACAGATAATATTGCACAGAATGTGAAGTATTACATTGCACTACAGTACAGGGTCCAGTTTAATAACAAAGGGTCCATGTGTCAGACACTTCACTATCTTGAGGCCACGAGTTAGCTTATCTTGAGGCCACGACTTAGCTTATCTTGAGGCCACGACTTAGCTTATCTTGAGGCCACGACTTAGCTTATCTTGAGGCCACGAGTTAGCTTATCTTGAGGCCACGACTTAGCTTATCTTGAGGCCACGACTTAGCTTATCTTGAGGCCACGACTTAGCTTATCTTGAGGCCACGACTTAGCTTATCTTGAGGCCACGAGTTAGCTTATCTTGTGGCCACGAGTTAGCTTATCTTGAGGCCACGACTTAGCTTATCTTGAGGCCACGACTTAGCTTATCTTGAGGCCACGACTTAGCTTATCTTGAGGCCACGACTTAGCTTATCTTGAGGCCACGAGTTAGCTTATCTTGAGGCCACGAGTTAGCTTATCTTGAGGCCACGAGTTAGCTTATCTTGAGGCCACGACTTAGCTTATCTTGAGGCCACGAGTTAGCTTATCTTGAGGCCACGAGTTAACTTATCTTGAGGCCACGAGTTCACTTATCTTGAGGCCACGAGTCAACTTATCTTGAGGCCACGAGTTAGTTATATATATATTTTTTTGACAAAGTGTGACCAGAGGGGCTCCGTACACAAGTACAACACTTCCCCAAAATACAGTGAGTGTGACACCCGGAGAAACATCAAACATCACGAAAATATCCGAGAAAAGGTTTAGTAACACTTACCTAGCTGCTGCTCCGAGAGAGAGAGAGAGAGAGAGAGAGAACGCCATCTAGCGGTCACACAGATTCATGACCGCTCTCTGATCTGTAACATTCCAGACACTCCGGGGTGCATGTCTCTAACAAAACGCGGATTATAACCGTGTTATTTTTTATTATTATAATTTTTTTTCAACAAGCCGGTAACTGATTAACTGTTATCTATTGTTTGCATTACACGAGCCTGCTTTTCAGGATTGGTTTTAGGGCTGTTATGATATAATAATGTTGTTGCCCTTATGTTGAGGGTTTACTGCACTTGCCTTTATTATCATAAATAAAAGAAAGGAAATAAAGACGAGATTACAACCAAAATAGCAAAAGTTAAGTACAATGTAATTTATTGTTAAATAGAGCTACTTTCCACATTTATTACAACTCTTTGAAAATACAGTTGCAACCACCCAATAAAGCATTACAATAATCTAACCTTGAGGTCATAAATGCATGGATTAACATTTCTGCATTTGACATTGAGAGCATAGGCCGTAATTTAGATATATTTTTGAGATGGAAAAATGCAGTTTTACAAATGCTAGAAACGTGGCTTTCTAAGGAAAGATTGTGATCAAGTAGCACACCTAGGTTCCTAACTGATGACGAAGAATTGACAGAGCAACCATCAAGTCTTAGACAGTGTTCTAGGTTATTACAAGCAGAGTTTTTAGGCCCTATGATTAACACCTCTGTTTTTTCTGAATTTAGCAGTAAGAAATTACTCATCATCCAATTTTTTATATCGACTGTGCATTCCATTAGTTTTTCAAATTGGTGTGTTTCACCGGGCTGCGAGGAAATATAGAGCTGCGTATCATCAGCATAACAGTGAAAGCTAACACCATGTTTCCTGATGATATCTCCCAAGGGTAACATATAAAGCGTGAAGAGTAGCGGCCCTAGTACTGAGCCTTGAGGTACTCCATACTGCACTTGTGATCGATATGATACATCTTCATTCACTGCCACGAACTGATGGCGGTCATATAAGTACGATTTAAACCATGCTAATGCACTTCCACTGATGCCAACAAAGTGTTCAAGTCTATGCAAAAGAATGTTGTGGTCAATTGTGTCAAACGCAGCACTAAGATCCAATAAAACTAATAGAGAGTTACACCCACGATCAGATGATAAGAGCAGATCATTTGTAACTCTAAGGAGAGCAGTCTCAGTACTATGATACGGTCTAAATCCTGACTGTAAATCCTCAGAGATACCATTTTTAATGAGAGGGTTAATAGCAGCCAGTTTTAAGGTTTTGGGGACATTTCCTGCTTGCAGAGACACTACTAAAGAGAGATGGATGATGAATCACTGAATCATCAATGAACTGACTTAAGATGAAAACGACTGTTATTGTCCTAATTATTGAAACTATTTTCCTGTTGACTCTGTAAAGCTGATGGTTGAAAGAAATTGCTCAACAAACTATCTTCAATGTTTTGAGTTACATTGTTATCATTTTTTAAAAGTTTTTAAATTGCTTGTTTTATTTTTGTGATTATTTTCTTCATTACTATTTTACTTCCTTTATGTAAAACACTTTGAATTTCCAAAGTGTATGAAATGTGCTATATAAATAAACTTGCCTTGCCTAACATGTTAAACTCTTTTTTTAATGAACTGCTGTTCCCAGTTTACCCTCACAGACATTAGTTATCACAGTTGTTAGACATCCTTCTCATAAAACTTGCAATGATAGAAAAATTAAAGAGATTCTGAAACAGTCTCTTACACAGTTTGAATGGTTAATCATATTCATTTGTTATGATCGGAGTCTAGGAATTCATATTTTGAAGTTAATTTAAATTTTTGTGGTATAGAGTTTTGACCATATACACAATCCTCTTCCAATAAGTGTGTCTGTAAAAGACAGTAATAAAGTGTGAGATTCAGACGAGACTTAGACTCATTCAAGCACAAGCTCAGGTCAAGAATGAGAGCGTTAGTCAAACACATGAACAGGTGCACTGTGAGCGTAACCCAACCATGACTGAAGTTCTCCCAGCAAAGAAACAAATATTTTTACGCATATATGGCTTAAATTGATTACACAATTAAGGTTTTGTAAAAAAAAAATTAAAAAAAAAAAAAAAATTTATCACCAAAGGGTAAAAAAGAACAACGAACAGCTCAAAGCCCTTTGATGTGACTCTATTTGGTCATCTTAGTACATTAATCAAATCAAACCACACTAGTCAGTATAAACTATAAAAAAAATATATATATATAAAAACATTTAATAACAGAACAAACATGTCAACAGATCTGCAGATGATGAGAACCTGATCCACTGAAGCGTTTGTCACGGCGTCGGTCGAGTCTCATGGCATCAAACCATCTTCACAAGAGCTAAAGAGTTCAGTTTCTCTGTTTTCTACACCTGAATCCCCTCACGCAGTTACTGCATGTGGAGTTAGTTCTGCTCTGAAGAGGACAATCTTCTCCTGAAAGAACATTCGGTTCCACAAAGATCTGTGATCAGAACCTCCTTCAGTCACAGAGAACACGTTCACACACACAGAACACAGGTCATGACAGACAGAAGAAGTCAAACCCCTTTAGAACCGTGACTCTCTCTCTCTCGACGTCTCTCACAGCGCTCCGATGGTCTCTATTCCTCTCAGGACGTCGTAGATCTCTTTGGGCAGGATGACGTATCCGTCTCCCAGTGGCGTGTCCTTGCTGGGCTTCTGGACCTGTCTCATGGCTCTGAAGCGCTCCAGCTGTCTCTCCTGCCTCCTGCACTTCTGCTGCACCGTCTTCAGTCTCTTGCGCAGCTTCTCCAGCTGTTCCTGCAGCATCTCGATGCGTCTCTTCTGCTGCACCGTGTCCTCCACCGTGTAGTTGTGGTCGCAGGAGACGAAGGTGCTGGAGTGGTCCGGGTCGGGCTGGGCTTCAGAAGGATGCTCCGCCGGAGTCTCTTCAGCGTCAGACAGTGGGAGACTCAGAGGAAAGTCCAGGTCTGGGCTGAAGGTTTCCTCCAGAGACGCTGTCTGTGAACAACCAGAGAAATGATTAGCTTCACAAGACTCATGTCAGGAACGGCCAGAAAACTGAAATCTCAACTTTTCAGAACCTTTCTTGATTTCTACAATTTCAACTAACCTAGAGAAGAAAAAAATACTGAAATTAATTTGAAAATGTCATGCTAAAATTTGTACAAATGCATTTACTTATTAATGTACTTGATAAAAATACCCTGCAATTGTACTTCTAAACTGGTATACTTCAAGTTTGTTAAATTGGAACAACTAATTTTGTACTAAATACACTTTAATAATGCTGAAGTAATGCTGAGGTCCAACTAAAGATGTACTGAAGTGGAACTACTGTGAGTATACTTCAGGTACACTTTAAATATCTTGCATTTAAAGACTGATTTTATTCAAAGATCATACATTCCGATCTCTGGGTCTGGCGCTAGCACTTTTAGCTTAGCTTAGCATAGATCATTGAATCTGATTAGACAGTTAGCATCTCGCTCAGAAATGACCTAAGAGTTTTTATATTTTTCCTATTTAAAATTTGACTCATCTTTCCAGATATTGCTAGGAACAATACTCTCAAGATACTTTCTGTCGTACCATGAGATCAGCAGACACAGTGATATAACACCGCGCCAGAACATAGGCCATAGAGGCAATATAAAACCACAACTTTTCATTTTCCGTCCATGTTAATACACAATGGAACTACAGAAGAGTCGAGTTTTAGATAGGAAAAATATAAAAACTCTGAGGTCATTTCTGAGAGAGATGCTAACTGTCTAATCAGATTCAATGATCTATGCTAAGCTAAGCTAAAAGTGCTAGCGCCAGACCAAGAGATCGGCGGAATGGATTTGAAAATGGTGAAACCCAGTTGTTTAACTCAAGGGAGTTGGAAAATTTGCCTATTTTCCAAAAAAGTGGAGTGTTCCTTTAATATTAAGATATATGCATTGTGCACAAGTGAAATAAAGTTTAATAATATTTTTTATATCAGTAAGTCTCGAGTGATATGTCAGTAAATATGTTAATACTATGAAATAAATGTGTTTTAAAAATATTACTTTTTTACTAGAGTAGTCAACTTGAAAATGTATCAACCACATAATTTTTTTCTTTATTAACCTTCTAACTATAGAAAATAAGATCCATGAACTACGTCTTCTACAAACTTGTCTTATACATATTACATGTTCAGAAATAATACAAGGAGAATGCTTTAAAAAAAAGTCAAGGTAATTCAAACTCTGACTACAGAAGGTATAACACTAGTAGACTATTATTAACTATAACTGAACAGCAGCTTTCAGTCAGTCATCGTGATGCACACATGAACTGTCAGACATACAGTAATACTTCTCTACTGGTCTTTTTATTAGATCTTTTTATACTGGCGGTGCCATTGTATTTTTTAAACGGTAGTATCGTCATTACGGTTCTACCGTAAGTACTGTTGTATATGGCTTGTGGGGCAGTTCCTAAAATGTTCGAACACTTGTGTTGTAAATAAACAATATAGCGTCTTTTGTCTTCCTGTGTAGCAAAAAACCTGTGTAGAATTTGCTCCTTAAATACCATATATGGTATTGTTTTTATTTCCCAACACGCATCTGATTCTGTTAATTTCATTTTAATTTGCAATGGTATGTTCCTGTAAATACAATAAATTTAAATACAATGTTTGACCACGACAGTCTCTTGAAAAAGAGCAACTCACATAGTGAAATATGGAATTACTTCTGATTTTTATCTGATGATGAAGGAAAACCAAACTGCCGTGAATATCTACAGAGAATTCAAGCTAAAGGGGGAAAACACAAGAAACCTTATCAAACATCTTCATACACATCCCACATCTTTTATGGAGTACACAAAGGTTAGTGTAACTTATTTACCTTAAATAATTTATCTTCATTTTTGACGATGTCTTGTTTAACATTACAGTAAGGTGTTGCATATTATTCACGCTATCTAGAGAGAGGGACTGAAACGTTTTAAAATTAGCAGTTTAAACAATGCATTTTAAAATAATAGCTTTCTATATAGTATGTATATATTTTTGTTGCTCTTTTGTCCACCTTCTGGATGAATGGATTTCATTCTTTACAACAATCTTTGCAACGAAGAATGTTGTTATATTCATTAACATGACGACATCTGCAGTCTGTTCTTGTCAGCCCTTTATTGATTTATGTTAAAATCAGCTTGTTTAGTTCCTAAAAAATATTAGTGTTTTGAACGAATCGGGTGAGTAAATTGTTAAATGAGCCATTCAAGAAGTTCCGTGAGAGTAATCACTTGCTTTATTCCTGAAGTGACCAGACGGTTCTTTTGAATGGCTCTGTCAATAAATAATTTAGAAAGACTGCCACCTACTGGATGTAGTAGTTTCCCATTTAAAGGTACTCCATAAAATAATATTTTTTCAGCATTTCATATATATTTCATGTATTTGGCATTTCATACTTAAAACTTTGTATATAAAATAAATACTCATTATTTATGCAGTTGTAATTGCAGTGTCACTTAAAGTGCAGCTTCAGTGCCAATTCTGCCGTTCTAAAATGTATTTTGCTTACACTGATTTCATTTGACTAATAAAAAAAAAATTTGTTTCACACTGTTTTTATTTTATTAAATGTACAGTACTAACATACAACATGTAAACATTTTCTGTATTCTATTGTATTGGAAAAAAAATGAAATGGGCAATTGAATATATACATTATTTTTTATATTCTGAATTTTACAGAATTCAAGTACCGTATTTTTATTATAAGTCCCATCTAAGTATAAGTCGCATCAGTCTAAAAATAGGTCATGACAAGGAAAAAAACATAAATAAATCGCACTGGACTATAAGTCACATTTATTTAGAACCTCTATGTGTTCAGTGTAGACTACAGGAGCACTGAGCAGCACAGAGCGCCCTCTCGCGGCTGGAGAAGGTAATGTTTTACCTTGGTTCATGTTAGTGATGGGAAGTTCGATTCTTTTCCGCGAACCGTTCTTTTGGACGGTTCGATTCAATAAACCGGTTGAAAAAAACGGTTCATCGGTTCTTTCATGCTCGACGTAATGACGTCATTGGCGATGACGTAATGGCGTCACGTCTATCAAACATTCAAATATATAAAGTCAGTAATCATAACTTTAGTCAGTTAAAACCTCATAATCATGAAAAGTTTACATTCGAGTTTTGCAACAACACCTAAATACAGTAACAGCAATAATGTGCATATGAGGATTTAAGTCTTGAAGATATAAAGTAAATAAATTAGGTGTCATCAGCGCAGAAACCATGATCCACTTACTAAACATAATCCATTGCGATGTATTTGTTATTAAATGAACTTACGTTTCGCCAGATTGCCCTTCATCCAAGCCCTCGAAATACCCGCGCTCATAACATTACTAGCACAGAATCAGAATCAATCACCAAAAGAATCCCTTCGGTTCAGACATGCTGTGAGTCAGTTGGCTTCACGCTGAATCGCGCATGCGCAGTATCATCAGTTCATCGGTTCTCAATTCGGACGCGTCCGACAGAAACGATTCTCGGTTGAGTGTACCGATGATCCGAAAACCGATGCAACCGGTTCTTGACTCGAGAACGAGAACTGCTCCAGCAGTGGGCGTGTTCGTTCATTATCTGGCTCGGCTCAGTGTTCATCTTCAGTTCGGTCTTCACAGCATTTCATTCAGTGTACTGTTTGAGTAAATGGATTACCCCGGGATATTGGTTTATTTTGACTCAGAGGGAGTGTCAGTCACGTTAAAAAAGTTAACAGCTTAAGTAATTTGTGAATTTATGCTTATTGGAGACGTGAACCGTTTCAAACGATTCAGTTCGATTTGGTGAACTGGTTCAACCGGTTCACTAAGAAGAACCGGTTAAATTGAATGATTCATTCACGAATCGGCCATCACTAGTTCATGTCAAATTAATTTTGATAAGTCACACCTGACTATAAGTCGCAGGACCAGCCAAACTATGAAAATAAGTTTGACTTATAGTCTGGAAAATATGGTAATTAATTTTATATTTTTTCTTATTGTTTTTTTGTTGTTGTTGTTGTTGTTTTCAGAATCAAAACCATGCTTCCCTAACTGGTGTCCAAGGCCACAGTTAACCCTGCCGCCAGCAGGTCGCAGCCCACCATCAACAGCCTCTGAGAAATCCAAGAAATTAAATCCTTAATGCAGTGTTAATGCTTAGAAGACACTGAGAAGAGTTTCAATTTGCATGACTTCATTACTGTACAGATGGAGTACATGCATGACACATTTTAATTAGTTGCTTCATGACAGTTCTTGAGTTTTTCAAAGAGCCAGTTATTCAATCTCATTAAAAAAGGATTCTGAGGACAATTTGGTCTGTTTTCATTTATATCTTAGTATTTCTGACATTTTGCTTCATTTTGTAGATATGAATTTTGAATTAATAAAATATGGCATGGTCTCGTGATACTTCAGCTGGTATAGTATCGTAACATTTGTTTGTGGTATCGTGACAACCCTAATGACAGAAGAATTGTAATGGGTAAATAAAACGTAAGCTTATCCAGTCTTAATTACTGAGCTCAAATGAGTTAATGTTTCTTACAGCAGTTAAAATGTAGACTTTTTCTTTATTTTCTTTTTTTATTTAGTGATTTTAATGCTTTAAAGAGCACAGGTCATAATGTTCAGCTAACTATAAAAGGAGATGATGATATTATATATTAGGCTGTAATATCATGTGAGATGATTATATTATATATTAGGCTATAATGTCATGTGAGATGATGATATATATTAGGCTATAATGTTATGTGAGATGATGATATTATATATTAGGCTATAATGCCATGTGAGATGATGATATTATATATTAGGCTATAATGTCATGTGAGATGATGATATATATTAGGCTATAATGTTATGTGAGATGATGATATTATATATTAGGCTATAATGTCATGTGAGATGATGATATTATATATTAGGCTATAATGTCATGTGAGATGATGATATTATATATTAGGCTATAATGTCATGTGAGATGATGATATATATTAGGCTATAATGTCATGTGAGATGATGATATTATATATTAGGCTATAATGTAATGTGAGATGATGATATTATATATTAGGCTATAATGTCATGTGAGATGATGATATATATTAGGCTATAATGTCATGTGAGATGATGATATTATATATTAGGCTATAATGTCATGTGAGATGATGATATTATATATTAGGCTATAATGTTATGAGAGATGATGATATTATATATTAGGCTATAATGTCATGTGAGATGATGATATATATTAGGCTATAATGTCATGTGAGATGATGATATTATATATTAGGCTATAATGTCATGTGAGATGATGATATATATTAGGCTATAATGTTATGAGAGATGATGATATTATATACTAGGCTATAATGTCATGTGAGATGATGATATATATTAGGCTATAATGTCATGTGAGATGATGATATTATATATTAGGCTATAATGTCATGTGAGATGATGATATATATTAGGCTATAATGTTATGTGAGATGATGATATTATATATTACGCTATAATGTCATGTGAGATGATGATATATATTAGGCTATAATGTTATGTGAGATGATGATATTATATATTAGGCTATAATGTCATGTGAGATGATGATATTATATATTAGGCTGTAATATCATGTGAGATGATGATATTATATATTAGGCTGTAATGTCATGTGAGATGATGATATTATATATTATGCTATAATGTCATGTGAGATGATGATATTATATATTAGGCTATAATGTTATGTGAGAAAGTCAACGGTGATGTCGATGGTCAGGGTTAGAGGAGATTAGATGAGTCTGACCAGGTCAGTTTCCCATCATAAGCTATCAGTGACTGAGCTTGATGTCTATTAAATTTACTTTATGGAACCTAATCATGTGACAATGAGTCAGACTAACTGAAATGACCCTGTCATATTATTCTGGCTTAAGTAGTTTTAAGGCATAAGAAGTCAAAGTTCTCAAGTTATGATTTGCTGTCTGTCTGAACCAAAGAAATAACTGTGATCATATTTTTTCCATTGGATCGTATGGCAAGACATCGCATTGTGTTGAATTGATTTAAATTAAACTTGTAACGGAGTGAACCATATCGTATCACATCGCTAGCTGCTTCACATGTATCTCTAATGTATCATAGCATAGGGTATTTATCGAGACGTGTATCACTTTGGCCTCAGTCATGAGATGCACATCCCTACAACGAACACTACTTTCTGTCACATATAACACACATCTGAACATCACCCAAAAACACAAGAGCTTAGCTTTGTTTCTGAGAAAGGGAAAGTGAAGGAGGTTTGTGTGACCTGCATCTGTAGTTTGCTGGAGGTGAAGAGCGAGGGCACGGCATTGTCCTTCAGCACGCGGTTGTTGCACTCGTGTTTGAAGCAGTCTCTGGTGAAGTGCTGAGAGCAGATGTTGCTGTACTTGGTGGGTTTGAAGTTTCTTCTCTTCATAGCGGCCAGCCATCTCCCACAGATGTCTGGTCGTGCCAGAGGAAACCTGTGTCGTTGTTGACAAATAACAGACATTACATGCAAACACTAAGAACCTCAGGATGGACTGATTCAGATTATCATCAAATCATTTGATTGTCACTCAAATATTTACCCGAAACCAAAGGGAATACACAGGAGATATAACAAACATTTATAAAACCTGCAAATGACTGAAGACAGCTAACATCTATTTATCACGCCTTCAGCAGATGACCCTACCACTAGTACAGTCTGGATGGTTTTTAATCAAGTCCAAGTTAAATAAGGTTTTGCTTAATTTCAGTAATTTAATGTGCATCTCATTTTTATGTCATTAAAATAATTTAAAAATGGTTTCATTTCTTCCTCACGTGTGACTTTCACAACAGAAGATACTCTGAAGAACTCTGGCAAGTTTTGACTTCCAACAACAGACCACTGAGACATTTCAAAAATACAATACCTTCTTTTATTTTCCACAAAAGAAAGTTATACAGGTCTGAGGGGAAATAAATGAAATGAAATCACTGAAAACTAGTGGACACAATGAAAATATCGTGCCTCAAAACAGATTAAAGATCGACCTTCCAGCTGATCTTCACTGAAACACATCAGTTCTGTGAAGTGTGTAGACAATAAAGCCAAGTGAAAGCTGCTGATGTGATCTAAACTAAAGCAAACTAACACTACAGCTGATTAACTCTTGTTAACTAACATGAGCAAATCGACCAGAGAACTAGAAACAAAACAACATGGTGCTGCGACTGTGACTCGATAGAAACAAACGGAGGAGTGCAGCTCACTTATGAAAGGAGATGTTTTTATCTTTGTGGTATCTGTTTTTGCATCCGTACGCCGAGCAGGACTGAACCATGATTCACTGCGATCTGAAATATGAAGATCAGGAATAAAAATCGCTCGGAACAGGATCCCGTCGCCTGCACTTTACATGGCTGACTGAACGAGTCCTCTCTCGGTGATGTTCGGTGAAGTTCGGTGATGTTCGGTAATGCTCGGCGAGGTTCGGTCAGATTCGGTCATGTTCAGCGTTTCTCCAGCAGCGCTCTCCAGCTCATAAAGCATCTCACCATGGGTTCTGTCTTTCTGCAGACATTTAAATTCCAAGTGTTATAATCTTCTCCAAACACTAAGAACAGTACCTAACATACACAGACAAAACTTCCACAACAATGGCTATAAAGCCATAATTCGCCGATCCTGAGCAGCGCGGAGAAAAGTAACAGATATCAGGTGACCACCTGCAACAGTCGGACAGTCTTCTGCAGCGGATCAATGACATTCGCCTGCTTTTTGCAGTTAAACTAGTAACAGTTTAAAATAAGATCATTATTATTTAGACCCATCTTATCTGACAAATTAAAGCGGAATCTTTCCATTTATCGCTTCATGATCATTTCCATTCAACACGGTTACTTTATTTCAATGCTGATTGGCTGTTGACGGGAAAGGGCGTGGCCGCCTGTATGACGACAGCAGGAGGTCATCAGGTCACTGACGCGATCTTATTATCTAAATACGTGGATGGCGTGATGATATATACATTTATATTGATCGAACCAAGATAACGGTGCAGTAGGTTTATATATGAATATATTATTTATTGTGCTCCCATATGATATTCCCTGGATATCTCTGAGTGTTGATAATGAACGGACATAGTGTAGAGATGGAATATAACACTAAAATAAGAAAAACTGATAATTAATTAATGCACTATATACAGAAGTAGAAATACAGAGGGCAAAAAACATGTAAATGTTTAAATGTATTTACATATAGGTTATTTACAAGTGTACAGGTTACAAATGCACAATTTTGGGATTTAATGTATTAATGTGTCATTTATGATGGACAGTGTATAGTTATGAATGTTTTCATTGTTCAGCCTGACTATAACCTGCAGGAGAAAACTTATTTAGCCAAAACTGAAGATTCTCTTATCATGTCATTAGAGATTTATATGAAGTTTTTTAGAAACATAAATGTCAAATCATGGCATATTAGTAGGTGAAAGAAGGCACTGATCTTATTTCTTAGAAAGGTTTGGTTAGATCTCATAGAATCTGTCAGTCGTTGTAGATGTGTGTTTGTGTGAGCGCTCATGTGTTGTACATGTGTGGTGTAAACAGGAAAACAGAGCCACACTAGAACAGGAAAGCTGTGTGTATGATGCATGTGTATGATGCATTTATTCACGAGGACGGAGTGTGAGCGTGCAGCAGCTCAAACACACACACACACACACACACACCTGCTTCTGACTCCTGCCCTTCAGTCAGGTATGTGCTTTACTCTGATGAAACATCTCAGTTTACAGTCAGAACACGCATCTCAGCGTCGTGTTTCACTTCTCTCTCTCTCTCTCTCTCTCTCTCTCTCTCTCTCTCTTTCTGTGTCTCTCTCTCTCTCTCTCTCTCTTTCTGTGTGTCTCCCTCTCTCTCTCTCTATCTCTCTCTCTTTCTGTGTGTCTCCCTCTCTCTCTCTCTCTCTCTCTCTGTCTTTCTGTCTCTCTGTCTCTCAGAGAATGAAACATTCATTTGGTTTGTCTCATTATTACAGGTGCATCTCAAAACATTTGAATATTGTGAAATATATATATATTTGTAACTTATTTAAAAAAGTGAAACTCTTGAGGTTTGGATTTGTGACTGTCATGATCACAACTGAAACAAATGAAATGTGTTATTTCACATGTAATGAACCTAGAATATATGAAAGGTTCACTTTTTTCATATTTTTCATGGTATTATGATTTTTTGAGATGCAGCTGTGTTTATGCATCCTGAAAATTTTATCCTGTTTTATCAAAGAATTGGTTCAACTAAGAAGTGGACAACCCAAAGTAGTGAGAGAGTAGCGTTGTCTCTTTATTTGCATGCTGTATCTCTGCCCAAGCTGTTTATACACTGCTCTCACCTGAAAGACACTGTGAGGAGAGGAACCTTCATCAGATGTGATGTGTGTGGTCTGATGCACCACGAGGGGGCAGTGAAGCCTCACAGAGCCTAGTCTCTCCTCCGATGCTGGAGCACAGAGTGATTATTAGACCGATTATAGAGCTCATAGCTCACTGCATGTATATTTCATTTAAACATGCTAGAAACAGAGCACTGAGTCAAGCATTTAGTGACTCTTTAACCTGGATCCAGAACTCATAACCCCTCGATCTAAGACTAGTTTCTTTCCAACCACTTCTTGAGCGGCCCCGGTTTTAATCTGAACTAAAAATGTACAAAGTCTCCAAATCCACATGGTTTGAAATAAAAGTGTGGAAATGAGAACACTTGGCTTCTCACCGGAGCTATTTCAGTGTCTCGTATATTCACATGTCTCTATTGACATCTAATTACAGTAATACCCACCTACACCAGAATTACAGCAGATAAGGCTTTGAGACGGCTGATATTACTGTGAGCCGTCGGAGCTGTGTGCGGTTCTCAGCTAACACATCATGACTCGGTTCTGCTGTAGATCTGTGTCCGATCAGAACGAGATCTGTTTGGGCGATGCACACAGATGTGGTTTGATGGAGATGCTGCTGCTGGGATCCAGAAGAGCGTCACACACTCCTTCTGCTTTTCGAGACACTGATCGAAGATCCTCAATAGTACACAAAACACACAGAGCTCCGGGGATTTATAGCTTGTGTCAGCTGCATTTGATCTGATGAAATTTTACATACAGATGTTATTATATTATTAACCTCAAGATGTACAGTCAGACCAAAAGTAATTCACACACCAGATATAATAATGTTTTATATCATTTTACCAGTGAGTGCAGGACACTATAGATCATTTCTGTAAGTGAGGATAGAAGAATAAACTCTGACATATTACTCCCAAACATTCTTCATACAGTGGACTACCAGATCAGAAATTATTCTCATATTTTATTACCATTTTCTAACCTATAGTGAATAAACTGTGATGATGTGAGAAATGTTGAAGGTGTCTGAATATATTTTGGTCTGACTGTATGTATTCTTCAGATTCTCCATTCTGTGATCTTCATTTCAAGAGGTCATCTTTCTAGATGGTATCTAGATTTTCACATTTGTCGTGAGAGAACAGGTTGCATGTGTAGAGCAGTTTCTCAGCGGTTTGCCGTGGTTTTCTCATATAGTTGTGTAGTTAGGTGTTTTCCCTCGTTGTGTGTCTGTACTAATGTTTCCATGCATTAATGAATCAGAATGTTCTGTTTGTGAGCCGTTACACTGCAATCCAGTTCACATATTCATTTACATGTGCATTACATGCTTTCTGAACTAAACTTCAGCTCACACACCGCGTTTAGAACTGGAGAAAATATGGCATATATAGAAATAAAACAGATATATGACAGAATAGACCGGTCAGGTCATAAGATGTGAATAAACACACATATTCAGAAGATGTATGTTAACATACTAAGTCTGTCAAGCTATTGATTTTTTAAACGAATTAATTACATGATGTGGTTATTAATTAATCTACTTAATCACAAATGAACTGAACATCAATATTGGCTGAGAAATTATGCCCTAAAAGATCATTTAATGTCGTCATTGTGTGAAATGAGAAAAGCACTGATATTACAAAAAAGAAGTTTGAGAGAGAAATATTTAGATTCAGATGCATCACAGTTAAACTGTGCTGTATAAATACTAATTAATGGCCAGTGTGTTATTAATATGCATGATAATAAATAGGTAACAATGAGCATTGGTCCTTATAATAAAGTGCTACTGTTTAGTTTATTTTTAAGTGCGAAGTATTAAGTGTACAAAAGTCTTGTATCATCCTGTATTAACTATTGCGATGCTTTGATGGTTTGGGGATTAAAAGCTGCACAAACTGTTGGTCATGGCTGCTAGAACCTTAAGAGCTGAGATTACATTTACATTTATTCATTTAGCAGATGCTTTTATCCAAAGCGACTTACAAATGAGGACAGTATAAGCAATCAAAAACAACAAAAAGAGCAATGACAAGTGCTATAACAAGTCTCAGTTCGCTTAAACACAGTACACATAGCAAGGGCTTTTAAATAATATAATAAATAAAAGTTCTAATATACCCCCCAAGGTGCAACTTGGACACGTCATCAGTGATAAACCCAGAGTCAACAGGTGTTTCAGGTCTTTAATCAACCCGAAGGCGACCCTGCCGGGGGTAATCAGTCCATGGATCTCCCCTCCGGATCCACAGCCATTGTGAGGCTTTTTCGGCAGCCTCAGAGATGTTCTTTATGGCGCGCCTGCACGGTTGCCCTTTAACTCCAAGGATTTTGAGTGTTCTGAGCAACGACTGTCCAGCAAAGCCCCAGCATCCGACCTCCACTGGCCCACCTGGGGAGCGTGGCTGCTGATATGCCTTCTCCCCAGCTCTGACAAAGGAGATGGTTTGCTTGGAGGGATGCTGACACTTACTGCTCTGGATTGCTGCAGTGATTGTATCTGCCAAAGCCCTGAGGACTTGGTCATGTCGCCAGCGATACTGCCTGTCCCCCAACACCTTTGGACAGCAGTTGAGGATATGCTCCAGTGCATTCCCCCAAGCTCTTAACTTGTCTTTCGGTTATTGCCGGAATTTGTGACCTCTCCAAGGAAAAGCGGAATTGATTGGCCACTTTGCCTTTCTTTAAAACTAGGGACCTGGACTTGGCTGGGTTAAAGCTCATCCTTGCCCATAGGATGAGGCATTGGAGCCCCCAAAGGAGCCATCTACAACCCGGAACTGAAGCTTTCAGGGTAAGGTCATCCGTGAAGGCTCTAATAGGTGGCTGCCAGGTACCAGATCTAGACATGGGGCCTCTACATTCCACCTCTGCTGATTTGACAATCATGTTCATGGCTAAAGTGAAGAGTGGTACCGAGATTGTATATCCAGTAATAATTCCCTTCTCTAGCCGTTGGCAGTCAGATGTCACTGTTCCTGATGAAACTCTCAATCTGAAACTTCTGTCGTAATCTAGAATGAGGTTGTGGATCGTTTCTGGCACGTGATGTCTTGTCAGTGTCTTGGCAAGGTTGAGTTGAAGGTGATGGTCCTTCATCCAGCAAGAAATGTCTGTTAGACAAGCTGAGATGCGAATAGCTACCATCGGATCATCAGGATGGAATGAGAGGTAGAGTTGAGTGTCATCAGCATAGCAGTGGTATGAAAAGCCATGTTTCTGAATGACAGAATCTAATGATGCCATGTAGATAGAGAAGAGAAGTGGTCCAAGAACCGAGCCCTGAGGCACCCCAGTAGTAAGATTACAGATCATATCACTCCTATCTTAATCCTCACATTGCTTCCTGTTTTGATTTTAAACTTCTGATGCTAACTGTAAGGCTGTGCCCTCTACCCTCATCTGAAACTGGTCAGTTAACTGATTAACCCAGTTAATATTGATGGGTGAAAAACTATGAACCTCTTTACCTACTGAGATAAAGCAAAATCCCTTAAAACACATTTCTTTAGGGAAGCTTTTACTTGAATTTTTAGTAACGCTTTATTTTAGGGTCTCTTAACTAGTTGCTTATTAGCATGCATGTTACTAGAATATTAGCAATCTATTAGTAGTAATTAAGCACATATTAACTTTGCAGTCGTGCAAATGTTGAGGAACGGCAGAACTCTTTGCAAACTCTATCATATGATATGAATATAAGAGGGTGATATGAATATAAGAGGGTGATCTTTCTGCTAGACTCCATCACACAGTCATCATCTGCATCAGAAACTGCATCAGTGGAAGATGACAATGTTATTTATCATATTATCAAATAAATCAGGAGAAATAAGGCATAAAGAGCTTTTTTGCAAAACATTTTTTTAAAATTATGTTTTAATTGTGTTTTATAGTGTTAGTTGTTATTTGAGTTATATTTTGATAGTTTTTTTTAAGTTGTCAGTTTGTGCATATGAACTCTTCACATACAGATCATACACTAAAAAATTAACTAAATAAACTAGTTGGATTTCCGTCATGTTACTTTGGTCAGTTGTAGTGATTGAGTGAGAGAGTGGCACGGTCATTTCTTCAGGGTTTCCTCTTCATCTGCATGAGCTGTGAATGAGATGAATGATATCGAGGCCGTGATTCACTCTGAACAGATCCAGGCGCAGTAATCAATATTCCCGTGTCTGTTTGCTCCAGGTGCTTGCAGCATGATTCAGGCTAGCAAAATTCAAAATGCTTAATTTAATTATCAGTAACATTCTGCCGGCTTCAAGGCAAAGAGATTTCACATTAGAATAAAAGTGATTAGGAAGGAAAGGAGTTTCTGTGACTCTGCTGTCTGTTTGTGTTGCTGTAATCAGCAGAGTCTGCATGACTCTTGTGCGATTAAATACATGTCAGAAGGTCAGGACTCTGATATGAATTTCTTGTCAAATACGTCCAAAATAATTGTATTACTTTAATGTCTTGATCACTTTGTCTGCCTTAAAGATGTCTGTCCACCTTTAATTCTGTAGTTGACTGTATTATAGTATCACAGGCCTATTCACCAATAATACAGACATTTCCCATGTTACACAAATATATTTTCTTAATTTTCATGAAACTTCCTTTTTTGTTTAATGACAAATTAATTTTATAGCACTCGTGACACACACACACACGCACGCACGCACGCACGCATGCACGCACGCACACACACACACACACACACACACACACAAAGTAAAAGTTGTGTTCATCCCATAGGTGTAATGGTTTTTATATTGTACAAACTGTATATTCTATGGCCCTTCACCAACCCTACACCTAACCCTAACCCTCACAGGAAACTTTGTGCATTTTTACTTTCTCAAATAAACTCATCCTGTATGATTTATAAGTGTTTTGAAAAATGGGGACATGGGTTATGTCCTCATAACCAGGGGGAAGTCGTGGCCTAACGGTTAGAGTGTTGGACTTGCAGTCCAAGGGTTGTGGGTTTGAGTCTCGGGCCGGTAATACCACAACTGAGGTGCCCTTGAGCAAGGCACCAAACCCCCAACTTTTCCCCGGGCGGCACAGCATAAATGATGCCCACTGTTCCGGGTGTGTGTTCACTGCTGTGTGTGTGTACACTTCGGATGGGTTAAACGCAGAGCACAAATTCCGAATATGGGTCACCATACTTGGCTGTATGTCACGTCACCCATAAGTCACCCTCTACTTGTAATACCTATGTCATTATACAAAGTTGTGTCCTGATATGTCACAAAAACACTCACTCACACACACACGCTCTCTATCTTTCTCACACACACACACACTCTATCACTCTCACACACAAACACACACACTCTGAGAACATGATCTCAGGCTGATGTCATTGCTGCTGATAACAGCTTTCAGATGTGTTTTTACGTGCTGCGGCCAGCACAAGGGCGATTTATTCCATTACACACTACACAGGCATCAAGGCCTGTGCCAAATAATCTCGTGGTGATGTCACAGTGGATGTGTGGGGCTACACGGGACGCCGCGGAGAGAAGGTGGATCACGTCACTACAGAGCTCTTCTCATTCACAGTCAAGCATTACATTCAAGATAAAACACGTCAGGATTACACTTGAAATTCACTTTCAGTTTCAGCTGCTGTTTATGGTGGCTTTTCTATTGTTTTCAATTGTTGTTTGATGTCTAACATCTGGAGACAGATTGAATGCTTGTCCAAAAAGGCCTCCAAGTAATCTGTTACTGTTTGGCTTTCTTTAATAGAATAAGTGGCTGTATGTGAGACGAGAGCTAAAGGTCTTTCTGTTAAACCCCTCGCTAGCTCAATCTCATCTTTCGTCAGAACGGTTCTCATGGATACCGGGACAATATTTGGATAAATGAAACAGGGCTGCGCTAGCATTAAGAGCGATGCTCTCATCAGGAGAGCATGACCCCTCCGGTGTAAGGTAATCGCTGGAGACCTCATGAAATCAATACTGTAAAAACAAACTGCTCCACGTTTCAAAGTGGTTTCTGCCACGGCTCCGTGATTGAAAATGTTTTCTAACCTTACTTTCCAAAACATGTCTTTAGTCCTGTTAGTGCTCGGTTCAGATGTGAACACTGATAAAGTGAGCAGTGTGATGTCTGCAGTGCAGAAGTGTGAAAAACAACCACAAAACCAAACACTCTTAAAAATAAAGGTGCTTCACAATGCCACAGAAGAACCTGTGTTTTGTCTGAATGGTTCCATAAATCTGTTTCATGAAAGGTTCTTTGTGGTGCAAGAAGGTTCTTCTGATGAGAAAAAATTTGAGATGGTTCTTTAAAGAACATTTGACTAGATGGATCTTCTATGGCATCACTGTGAAGAACCTTTCAAGCAGCTTTATTTGTAAGATCTGTAATAAATGATCTCTCCATTGATGTGTGGTTTGTTCGGAGGACAATATTTGTCTGAGATACAACTATTTGAAAATCTGAAATCTAAGGGAGCAAAAAAATCTAAATATTGAGAAAATCATCTTTAAAGTTGTTCAAATGAAGTTCTTAGCAATGCATATTACTAATCAAACATTAAGTTTTTACATGTTTATGGTAGGAGATTTACTAAATATCTTCATTGAACATGATCTTTACTTAATATCCTAATGATTTTTGGCATAAAAGAGAAATGTATTATTCTGACTCATACAATGTATTGTTGTGTATTTCTACAAATATATCTGTGCTACTGATGACTGCTTCTGTGCTGCAGGGACACACTGAACTCTGTAGCATCACCTGCATCACTCAGCGCTTGTGTTTGTCTGTGCACTCTGTTATTTCTGATGGAGTAGATGATCGTTTTGTGTTTGACTCTGTAAAGCCTTTTCTACTAAAAAAAGATCTGAAGTGACAGAAAAATGTTAATGAACTGTTAATGCCCTCGTCAATCCTACAGGTTATTCAAGTTTAACGGAAAGCCTAATTATATGTACAAAGCCTGCTTGAGGTTTGATGTCAGACGTTTGGGTGGAACTTAGTCGAAACCAGCGCGAACAGACCAAAGTGACCTTCATTTATCTTTGCGTTTCCTTCAGGATGCTTTTCATAGGATAATACTTGTCAGCATGACCGATGGGATTAGATCTTAGATTAGAGCTTCTTAGGAATATTGCCTCAGCAGCGTCTCCCAGATCCTCCAGAGAAACCTCTAACACAACTAACCCTTACACACAACACACACAACACACACACGTGTCACAGGGCTAGTCTTCTACATTCACACACGGCTGTGTTTCAGTACTGAGACAGCAGGTCATTCTGTCAGCGTGAAAAGTCTGGCAAGGTGGAGCCTTAAACTGCACTCTTTTAAATCAAATTAAGTCCAATTAAACATCTAGTCTAAAACAAACAGGTCAATTGGTTTCAAATGTGGCTCTGTCTATTGTTTGAACAGATTTTTTAGGTCTTAGAGGATATTTGAGCAACATAATAATCACTTTCCCCATCAATAAAAAAAAGAAAGTAAGCAAAATGAGGAAGGTGAGCCATATGCATTGATCAAGACTTTGACAGCATGTAGTAATCTCAGATATATGATGGCATTTTAGTGCCACGTTAAAAAAAAAAAATTCTAAGATTACGAGAATAAATTCAAAATATTTTGAGAATAAAGTTAAAATATTACGAGAATAAAGTCGAAATGTTTCGAGAATAAAGTCTAAATGTTTCGTGAATAAAGTCGAAATGTTTTGAGAATAAAGTCTTAATACTACAAGAATAAATTCGAAATATTATGAGAATAAAGTCGAAAAGTTTCAAGAATAAAGTTGAAATATTTTGTGAATAAAGTCGAAATATTACAAGAATACATTTTCACATGGCTTATTTCGAATTTTCACAAAGAAAACAGTTTACTTTAATAAATTGTTTCACATAAATACAGCGATCCGATCATTAAAGAGCTTGAAAAACACATATACAAGCCAGAAACTACGCTTTTTTTTTTGCACAGGCCTATCTAAAGGGTTAATGGTCCCACCTAGTGATCAACCATAAAAATAACAAATTTACCTCTTCCCAAAAGGGAAAACCACCAACCATCAAGAATGCATGATTACATGCTGTCATGGCTTTGGGATCAAAAGATGTCGTTATAATGGAAGTCAAAGGGGCAAAAACAGCCACCAACAACAAATGAGGGAGAAAAATTTTTAATCTAATGCTGCACAAAAACTAACAATGCATCAAAGCCAATGTTGTTACTAATCTTTGACATGCCCAAGACTGTTATAAAAAGTAATATCCAGCCACAATTACTTTTTATACTGAAAATAAGTCATTTTCTTTGCCCCCCCCAACCCCCCCCCCCCCCCCCCCCCCCCCAAAATCAGTGATATCATTTATGAACTTGAAAATTAAAGAGTTTTTTTTTTTTACTTTTGGTAGTTTTGATCAGGACTGAGGTTGATCAATAGATTTATGAAGAAAAAAAAAAGAAGAAAAAAAAGAAGAAAAAAATATTTATCTGATACATTTTTACAGCAGTTTTAATTGAGTGGATGTTTTCATCCTGAACATAACGAAAGGGTAGTGAATTTGAACAATCCACAAGGGTTAAAAGTAGGTCTATCAAAAGCACAAATCTTATTGCTATTGGGTGGCTGGTGCACTACAAATAACGAATGCAATGGAAGATATGAAATATTATCCTGGCGAATATGGCACATTGGATGATTTCTGCTAATAATCCCACATATATTTGTAGTGTTTTAAATAAGAGAGCTACAGTGCCCCATGTGTCATGGTTCATGAATTCACTGTTTTCTTCGTGTCCCGTGTATTTGTTGTTCTGTGTGTGTGTGGGTGTGTGTGAGTGGGCGTGACCGCTTGTTCCTACTGATCAGCACGCCAGCTGATCTCATTCATCGCACCAGCTGCTGCCAGTTCACTCACCTAAAAAAAATGATCGCACTCTCCTCTCTATCAGATCGTTGTTTTGGTGTCCTCAGTGTTTCTCGTCGTGTGCTGTTCCAGTCCTGTTCCGGTTTCTAGTTCCTGTTCGCTGACCTTGTGGTGTTCGCCCTTCTCGTCTGGATGTTCACCGTCACCTGTCTTCACCAGCACGCTGACCATCTAGTCCCTGCACCACCAACCCACCCGAGCTCCAGTACTTCTCTGTGTCTTTTCTACCCTTAATAAAGAGTTACTTTCATTATTGCTTCCGCTTCTTGTATCATGACAGAACGATCTGACCAGACGATGGAAGCAGCAAGCGGATCCTCTTCTCCTCTGGAGGAATTCATCAAGTCCAGTATTTCACGGATGGATGCCCAGGAGAGGAACATGACTGAGTCGGGTCGGGCTATTCGAGCTCTTGTGGTGCAGGTGTCCGAGCTCACCCAGCAATTGCAACATCTACGAGCTCCCACTGCGCCTCCCACACCGGCCACTCCCCCTGGACCACCACAGAGCATTTCCCAGTCGGGGCGCCGCCTACCCGTCCCCGAGTTATACAACGGTGAGCCTAACTATTGCAGAGCATTCCTAACATGCTGTTCAATGCATTTTTCTCTGCAGCCCAGGACCTTTGCCACTGAACAGAGCAAGGTGGCATTTGTACTCACGCTACTGACTGGGAATGCAGCGCTATGGGGGACGGCGGTGTGGGAGAACAAAGATCCATGCTGTGCCTCGTTTCAGATACTCGCCGCCGAAATGAGAAGGGTGTTTGACCGCGCGGTCATGGGAAGAGAAGCGGCACGGATCCTCGCGGACCTCAAACAAGGTGGAAGATCTGTATCTGATTACGCTATCGAGTTCCGGACTTTGGCGGCAGAGTGTCAGTGGCACTTCGTGTAGATTCCCTACTCTCTTGAGTCGAACATCTGAGATTACCTGCTCGGTTCTCTAGAGCAGCTGAGACCACGCAATCCAGTGGCAGGAAGGCGTTCAGCCCCGTCTACGATCACAAGCCCATGCAGGTCGGGCGAGCTCGGCTTTCCCGGGAGGAGAAGGAAAGGTGGAGATCCCAGGGCCTTTGCCTTTACTGTGGAACTGCAGGACATTTCGCTTACAACTGCCCGGTAAAAGGGCAAGCCCGGCAGTAAATCTGAGGCTACTGTCAGGTGGGATCTCCGCTGAGAAGACCTCATCAACATCTACGCTCCTCCTGGTAAGACTAAGATGGTCAGCCAACACTCACAACTGTCAAGCACTTTTGGACTCCGGGGCAGAAGGTAACTTCATGGACTACACATTTGCACACAAGATTCAGGTTCCCCTGTCACCTCTCACCCACACCATTTCTGTTCACGCCCTTAACGGCCAAGCTTTACCTAACATTTCATTCACCACTGGACCCATTACACTCATCGTATCTGGCAACCACACAGAGACTACTTCCTTCTACCTTTTGGACTCCCCCCTCGCACCCATTGTTTTAGGACACCCCTGGCTCATCAAACACAACCCTAAGATTGACTGGCAGCAGAGATCAGTGTTGGAGTGGAGCAATAAATTACATGAGTCCTGTCTTGTGTCTGCCTGTTCACCTGTTTCTGTGTTTCAGGAGTAAGCAGTGGATTGCAGCTGCTTCTCTCCCTCCGCATCATCCCTATGACTGTGCTATTGAGTTACTGCCAGGTACGTCTTTGCCTAAGGGCAAGTTATATTCACTTTCTGTTCCAGAAAGAGAGGCTATGGAGAAATATATTTTTGATTCTCTAGCAGCAGGGTCCATCCGTCCTTCCTCTTCTCCAGCAGGGGCGGGGTTCTTTTTTGTGGGGAAGAAGGACGGATCCCTGCGACCTTGTATTGACTACCAGGGGTTGAACAGCATCAAGGTAAAGAAACCTTCGAGAGGTTGCAGTGAGCGTCGATCTTCACTAAATTAGACTTGCGTAATGCTTATCATTTGGTCCTTATCAGGAAGGGAGATGAATGGAAGACACCCCCAGAGGGCACTTTGAATACTTGGTCATGCCCTTCGGCTTGTCCAACTCCCCAGCAGTCTTCCAGACACTCGTCAACGATGTGCTGCGAGATATGGTTGATCAGTTCATATATGTCTACCTGGATGACATATTGATTTTTTTCTTGTTCTTTCCAGGAGCACGTGCAGCACATTCGACGAGTGCTTCAGAGGCTGCTAGAGAATGGGCTTTTTGTCAAGGCGGAGAAATGCGCTTTTCATGCACAGTCCGTTCCTTTCTTAGGGTTCATCGTGTCGTCTGAGGGAATGCGTATGGATCCTGACAAGGTTAAGGCTGTGGTGGATTGGCCAAGCCCAGATTCCCGTAAGGCCCTACAGAGGTTTCTGGGGTTCACCAATTTCTACCGGCGGTTCATTCGCAATTTCAGCCAACTAGACTCGCCTCTGACCGCCTTGACCTCCCCCAGAACTATGTTCAGGTGGTCAGACGCAGCTGAGGCTGCATTTGCCAAACTGAAGGGCCGCTTTGTTTCAGCCCCCATCTTAATTACCCTTGATCCATCACGTCAATTCGTGGTGGAGGTCGATGCGTCAGAGGTAGGGGTAGGTGCAGTGCTATCCCAACGTTCTCCTACAGAGGACAGAATGCATCCGTGCGCATTTTTGTCCAACCGTTTATCCTCTGCTGAACGTAATTATGATAGGCAGGCTCGGTGGGCACTTTTTTTCGGATGTTTTGACTTTACTCTCTCGTACCGCCCGGATTCCAAGAACCTCAAGCCCGATTCTTTCTCACGCATTTTTGACCGTTCCGATCGCACGTCTACTCCCGCGTGTATTATTCCGAAGGCCCTAATTATCTCCACACTCTCATGGGAGGTCGAATCGAAGGTCAAGACGGCCTTACAAGGGGTAACACCTCCGGTCGACTGTCCACCGAACCGTTTATTTGTGCCAGAGGGATTACGGTCTAACCTTATTCAGTGGGGGCATTGTTCCAATGTGGCTTGCCTTCCAGGAGTCAGTCCCACTACATCTTTAGTCAAGCAACGATTTTGGTGGCCACGTATGACTAGCGACGTTCACAGTTTTGTTTTGGCTTGCTCAGTTTGTGTCACTGGTAAGACTTCCAATCGACCCCCAGATGGGCTCCTTCAACCGCTGCCGATCCCTTCGTGACCCTGGTCCCATATCACACTAGGTTTTGTAACCGCCCTCCCACCCTCTCAGGGTAACACGGTAGTTTTGACCGTGGTGGACCGGGTCTCGAAGGCGGTCCATTTCATTCCCTTGCCCAAATTACCCTCAGCCAAGGAGACAGCGTTAACAGTTGTTAACCACGACTTTCGGTTACATGGCTTCCCGACGGATGTGGTTTCCGACAGAGGACCTCAATTTGTGTCCAAATTTTGGCAAGAGTTTTGTAGATTACTGGGTGCGACTGTTAGTCTGTCCTCAGGGTTTCATCCCCAGAGTAACGGCCAAACTGAGAGAGCCAACCAGGATTTGGAGAGAACGTTGCAATGTCTGGTCTCCAAGAATCCTTCCTCATGGAGCCAACAACTGTCAATGGTGGAGTACGCCCACAATTCGTTACCAGTATCATCCACGGGCCTATCTCCGTTTGAGTGTTGTCTAGGTTACCAGCCACCAATTTTTCCTAGTCTGGAATTTGAAGTCGCGGTTCCCTCTGCTCACGCCTTCATCCAGAGATGTCATCCCACTTGGACTAGAGCCCGTGAGACTCTACTCCAAGCGGGAGCGCGCAAGGCCAAAGCCGATCGCCACCGGTCTAGGCCTCCCGTATACGTCGTTGGTCAAAAAGTGTGGCTTTCTACCAAGAACATTCCTCTCCATTCCGTCTCTAATGAACTTGCTCCCAAATTTATCGGCCCGTTCACTGTCACCAAGATCATTAGCCCGGTGGCAGTCTGCCTCAAACTCCCTCCAGTGTACAGGAGGATTCATTCCGCCTTCTGTTTCCAAAATAAAACCTGTGTTTCATTCTCATATTAATCCGCCTGTCCCGGTAACTTTCATTTCTACTATTTAAATCCTCTAAACATTTTGACTTTATACTCTTAATATTTCAACTTTATTCTTGAAGTATTTCGACTTTATTCTCGTAATCTTAGACTTTTTTTTTAACATTGCACTAAAATGCTGTCATACAGGTATGTGTGGCCTGCTGATAAAAAAAAAAAAAAAAACCTATAGAAACCGTCATAAAATTTGTAATGGTTTTACTGGTTATAATGGAAACTGTAATGGAACCTGTGGGTTCTTGCTGGTAATTGGTCGCCTTGTGGCTTGTTAAAGCCAATAAATCCTAATGGAATATGTCCCAAAACACAATTTTTAATGGTTAAATGTTGATGGTTTGCAATGTTTGTAATGGTATTTTGTAGTGGAAAGCATTATAATTTCAGTGAACGGTTTATATTCTTCACTTCGGCAGGATGAGCATGTGCTTCAGAAATATAGAGCAGCAAACTTCTGGACCGATAAAATGATTTATTACTGTCAAATTATTAATAGAGATTAATAGTAAAGTTTGGGTTTACAGAATACATGTGTGTGTACTGTGGATATTTATTAACTATATATTAAGACATTTACATTTACATGTCTATATCTATATATTCATATAATTTATATTATAGCCTATATAAATATACTTATTGTATAAAAAATGTTCAGTATATATATATATATATATGCATGTGTGTGTATTTATATATAATAAGTACTTATATATTCTGTAAACAAAAACTTTTATTTTGGATGCGACTGTCGTTTGACAGCACTAGTTAAAATATAAAAGCTTTGAAATGCTATAAAATATGTTTATATTCCTCTCAGTATCTGTTGTTCACACTGAATAACATACCATTCTAGAAACCTCTGGATTCACAAAATAAACCGTGGTTTCATTTCATATAGAGACTGTCTGATAATAAAACAGTCATAATTTCAGCCAAAAGAGTGACGGGCAAACATCAGATACGGGGGTTGTTTTGGAAAATTCGGGGTACTTTGAGTCAGAAAGTATTTTTTACTGCGATCATAAATCTCCCTCCGAGCCCGAGTCCATCAGCGACGGGGAAGACAAGAGCTATTTCAGAATGACATGGGCTCACGCTTCCTCTGAACTATGATTAATGATACGAAGAAAAGACAATTTCTCTGAGAAGTTGGATATGGGAGGGGAAACACCTCCAGATGCTGTAATCGTAGTTTCATCTTGCAGTTACAGGAAGTTATATTTACAGGAGGACGTTCCTCCTTCTGCCGTGACTCTACAATAAGATCAGAAATCAGAAAACAGCCAAAACCACGCGGGAGTGTTGCCCTCAGACAGCAGCATGTGCTCACACACACACACACACACACACACACGAGGGGGTGTGTCCCTCCTACTCACATGCTGAAACCTTGCTTACACACCTGCACCCTCCCAAAGCAAATACTCCACTGATCTCTCTGTGTCTCTCTTATATCCAGTAGTTAGTAGCACTAATAATGACTCCTAATCAGAATGTAATAACCATTCCACAGTTCTGCCCGTGACTCTCCTTTCTGACAAACAGTCTCTGATGAAAAACAATAGAAACCATCACAGAAATTCTACAAACATTACAAACCATTAATGTTTAACCATTAAAAACATTAAAAATGGTTTCCTGTAGTGTGTTTGGGGACATGTTCCATTAGGATTTAGTAGTTTTAACAAGACACTTAATAGAAGGCCCTTTTTACAGTTTACATCAAAACCAATACAATAACCAGTAAAACCATTACAAATTCTGTGATGGTTTCTGTTGATTTTCTTTCAGCCGGATGATGTCAGACATTACATGCGGTTCTTAGTAGGATAACTATTTTGGAAAGAAATAAGTAAAACAACAACTAGGGCATTACATAAGACATGACTTTATACAGTAGAAGTTTTCTACATGATTGTCCCTCGTTTAGGACGACGTCTGCTCCGTGATGCGACAGAAAGCCTCTCGAGCCTGAAGAGGCTGAGAATGGACCGAAGTCTGACCCAAACCTGCTTCTTCTGCGCTGTGTGGGAAGAAAGGTGGGCGGAAGTAGAGAGTTAGTCATTCCCAAACGACGGAGCATCCGCATAACTCCGAGGAAGAAGAGTAACGCAGAGCAAAACTTGTTTTGTTGACCTGGAGCCTGAAAACATCACTTAGTAAAGTATTCAGCAAATATAAATATATAAATCACGTTTAGAAACTGTCTGTTGAGGCTGGTGTTTCATGATGTTTTCTCCCTGTGTAACTCCCTGAAGGAGCGCGCCGGCGGGATCTGAGACACGCTCAGCTTCACGTTACACTCACAGTAGCTGACTTTTACTTTCACAATGACCCAGACGGCCGTTCCTTGAGCTTTACTGGAAGAGAAGCTCATCTTTATGGGAAAGGCTCTGACACACAGGGTGGGCGGCTGCTCTTCTCGCTCTTACAGGACCTGCTGGAGAACACCTTTATGACCCTCGTTAACACAGCTGACTAATGACTTTAGCACAGACTGCTGTGTCATTTCTCAAAGTCAGAATTGTGTGTGTACTGCACTGAAACACAAAAACACTAAATTATGGTGTTAAAGAAAGAGCAAGACATGTTTTCAGAAATGTACTCCTCTTTATTGTCGATAAAATAAGAAAACAAGGGAACAATGAACAGCATTTGAAGACTGCATGTTATTTAGAAGCAAATAAACCAGCGAGGCAAGTCGCCCCTCAGTCACCCCGTCAGCACACGATTGACCACCAGTCGCTCGAGTCTTTGAGTAATCCTCGTTCTTCCACATCCAGAGACACCGTGCTGCTGTAATATATTCATCACCAAACTCCATCTCTGACTTAAAATGCTCAGTCATGAAAGTCTGAATCTAATTTGGGATCAGGACTGAGAAGATAATCGTTATACAAACCACACCAAGTCAACAAAGTAAACTCATTTTCAGTATCTGTATATATGACACACAGTAAAGAAAAAAAGACCTTGTGGTCTGCCAAAGATTTCTTCATTTTGAAATGAACAATGAAATCAGTCTTTAGAGTTAGAGATAAAAAACACAGCCATACAGTCCCGATGCCCCAGGAAACAACGAAAAACACAAGAGTTAGGGACAAATCAAGGACCAGTGGAAAAACTGGAGCAGCGGTGGACAACTGTACCAACAGAAGACGTGTACGAACACAAACCAGCAACACAGAAACGCCTGGAGTCGAGCTCCCATCAAACACCACACTGCTCAGGAAAACCACTTCAATAAATAAAGTATTCGGAATGATACAAGCAATACAGTAGGTACTGTACACACAATATTCTTAAAACAATTTTGTACAAAAATACAATACGTTTGTGACATCAAAAACCTTATTCAAGTTTCAAAAAATAAATATCTTCTAAAGTTATTCGACAGTTCTAGCTCCTGTCTCAGGTCTTCCTATGAATCATCTCAAATAGATGTAGATATATAAATAAAATCATCTGCATCTCCATGAACTTTAAGAAAGGCAATCAACAGCAATTCTGAGTATCAACACTGACAGACCCACAGGACTCTTCAACACAAGGATGTCTTCACACAACTTCTACGAGTCCTTTATCTCCGCGACGTGAAGCGGATCTGACTTCTGCTCGTCTCGTGCTGTTACACAATCTTTCAGAACTTTGTTCATTTATTATTTTTTTAATCTACTATAAACATAGTTGTAGTTATAGTTCAAACTGTCATGTTATACACAGAGGATAAATATTACACATCATTTAATGTTTCTGATTTATGTGCAATCATGTAGTTTCCCAAAAATATTGTGTCAGCACGACACTAGTATTCCAACCGTGTTCTTCCTCTCCTCAGAAAACAACATAAATACAAATTCTGTATAAATAAAATTGCTTCATAATTCATTTAAAAAATAATAAAATACAAAAAAACTAAATAAAAATCAAATGCAAAATACTATTGTTCAAAAGCCCTTTTGTTGTCTTTCTGATTTCAAGTCAGTTTTGACTCCCATGTCTTTAGTCCAGAGTATCTTTTCCACACTGTTACTCTGGGTTAACACAGCATTAATACTCATTAGATAATGGCACAAACACACGATCATCCCATCATTAGAACGAATCTGCGACGGGAGACTACAGTGCAAAAGGTCTCGGAATGCTCAGGAAATTCCCAACTCAAAAACAGCCAAAGGTGCCATTAAAGTTTTGCACAGTACCACAATCCTTTATCCGCAGATGTCTCTTTGATTATAATGTTGCGATATTAATAGGTAATACTTTTGAAAAAGTCTTTGTTCATATAAAATATATTTTTCCTCATATTCACAAATTGCACAATATCAAACCAACCAACAAACAAACATATGCTGTAATGTTGTTACTGAGACGAGGTGACGGATCAAACCAAGAGATTTCCGCTAGGATACAGGGGACGTCTCAAAGCAGTATAAAGGGATCGCTTCTCTTCCACGCTTGAGTCCGTCAGGTGCTTCGGAGGAAAGTTTGCATAATAGTGCAACAACTTTAGAAACACAAACACAGTTTTTCCATAGGTTAAACGAGACGTTGATTATAAAGAAAAAAAACAGTTGAGGAAAGTTTCCATCGGCCTGAAGTGAAAAATCGCAGTTGCAAGCCGGGGTTAAAAAAAAAAAAAAGAGTGCAGAATTCCTACACGAGTATTGGTTCCCTTTATGATCACCCCACAGTGCATCTGTATCTCTGTCACTTTGGCCTTTTCGTCACTGACCCCGAGTCCAGACAGCGGCTGAAGAACGCACCTCGGGAGCATGTGCAGGTTTGTCAATCCTGGCGTCGCTCGGGTCTCCCCCGTCTCACCCTTTGAGCCGAAGTAAGACAGGGCTGAGAGAGACAGAGAATGAGCGTAAGAGTGCGGCCAGGAGATAAAGAGAAAGTCATTTGAAAAGCCTTGCGTGTGTGTCTTGTGGTTTCAGCAGCTGGTGCTCTCTCCGCTCTTGGCCATGCCGGCAGAGCTGACGGCGATCTGGCAGCCATTAGTGACGTGATTCATGACTTTCTGTTTGAGCTGAGCCACCTGCTCTCTCAGGATGCTGGCGGTGGAGGCCAGGTCCGAGTTCTGCGTCTTCAGCACCTTGACCTTCTCCTCCAGCCGCGAGATCCTCTCCAGCTTCCTCTTGCGGCACTTGGAGGCGGCGATGCGGTTCCGCAGCTTCTTGCGCTCCGCCTTGATCCGCTCCTGGGTCTCCAGGTCGATGGGAGAGAGCGAGGGTGGGGAGCTGGGTGGGTGTGGCACCTCGGGCACCGTCTGTGGAGCGTCCGGGCCCCGGGTCTGAGGGCCGTGGGGCGAGGCGTAGGTCATCTGCCCACCGGGGTAAGAGGAGGGCAGCTGGTTGGGGTTGTAGCTGCTCAGGTTGGTGTAGATGGGCATGTCTCCACCCGGCATCATGTTCCTCTGGTAGGAGCCCTGGATGGAGGAGGAGGAGGGGGACATGGGGGCCCCCACCAGCTGGTTCTGCTTGTGCAGGTCGGCCAGAGCTTTGACGAAGCCGTCTGCGAATCCCTCCTGCTCGTTCGTGGCCTGGTTTCGGTACATGAAGGGATTAGCAGATGCGTTGGGAGCCGGGCTTGTAGTAACCAGCCCCTGGTTAGACTGGATGATCAGGTGCTCCAGATCCGGAGAGGACAGCTTCAGGAGGTTCATGTCTGGAGAAGACATCAGCGAGCCGTTGGGATTACCGCTCATGCCCAGACCGCTGGAACTGCTGAGTTTGAGGCTCGAGGCGTTTCCCACGCTGTTGGAGAAATTGTGCGGCATGTTGCTCTTCTTGCTCATAATCTTGTGACCTTGGTATCGATCGTAGTCTGAAATTTGCCCAAAGTTAGGAACGCTATCATCGTGATAGAAGGGCGTTTCCATCTTACCCGTCATTAAAACAGCAAGACAGATTCCTCACAAGACATAATACGCCGAGAGATGATCTCAGCTGTGTGTTTTCAGTCATCCACGACGGGAAAAATAATCAATCGAGTTGTTGGAATCGGGAAGAGCATTCAGAATTCCTCAGCATTAAACCTACAAAAGAGCAAAAATACAAAAAAGGAAGATGAGGGAAAATAACATGACCGTATCATTTCTGAACCACAACGCTGATGGTAAAATCAATGTTTGTGTGTGACTAAAACTTACACATTTCTCCTCCGCGATTCACACAGACATCAAAGCAATCTCTAAATGATCAGACTGTCATTAAAATAATGAAACCAGGAAGCTTCGACTTCTTCCCGTCAATAAAGACTCATTGCTGACTTTCCTGGGCTTCATCCAAGCACTTTCTTATTCTTCTCGCCACATGGTCGTTAGAAAAATCCCCGTCAAAATCCCGAAGCACACACTGGCAGGTGAATAAATGATCGTGTCACTTACTGTGTGAAGGATCGATCAGCGCAGATCAGATGGAGGAACAATCCACTGCGTCAAAGCTGCGATTAGTCACGCTGGAAGCGACAGAAAGCAGCGCCGAGCGCAGAAGCGTAACCCACGCAGCGATGAATCCTCTCCGGAGCGCGGCGTGTCCTCTTCTGCTCGCTGACACAACGACTGCGGGACTTTCTGCTGGGCTGATTATTAATAACACGCCCTTCTGCTCTCCTCGGTTCCTGAAACTCGCATGACAGTCGGTCAGACGCGCCTCCTCCCGCGCGCAGCGTCGCGTCTATTGGTCGCTGGAGCCTGCGATGTTCGCGTCGCTCCGAGGGTCACGTGACGAGGGAAGAACACGCGCTGCTGTTTCATGCAGAAGTGCTGAATATTACCCGTTTGTTAAATGTCAAAAACGTTTTCGACAGAAATGGACTTTCTCCCTCAGTTTTTAAACGAGTTCAAGCTGCACGTTTTAAAGCAACAGATATTGTGCCAAAATCAAGAAAAATACAGAGAAAACACTGAATTGTATAGAATTAGGGATGTAAACTCATAAAACATAAATGAAACCCCAGCCATCTCAAACAACCTCAAAGGCTACAGAGACGAAAATCTGTTCTGTATGTTTCCAAATGCCTTAAAAGGTTGTGTGAGACAAAACGAACACTGTGAGCACATGTAGGATATGCTTCTGTGATCTGATTAACATTCTGTTTAATGCTTTTCATCATTTCTATTCATCTTTCAAATTTAAGGCACCATAATTCCTTTTCATTAAAAATAAATAAATAATAATAATTCTGGATTTATCTATTTTAGTTGTGGATCGACTTTAAAATTAGCATTGTGTATGAATATTGTGGGTCTTACGACAATGTGCCTCGTTGTTCATCGTTTGTAAATCTCTTGGGTAAAAAGCACCTTTTAAATACATACATCGTGGAAAAGTACTCTAAATTCACTCACTCACTCACTCACTCACTCACTCACTCACTCACTCACACACACACACACACACACACACACACACACACACACACACACACACACACACACACACACACACACACTCACTCACTCACTCACTCACACACACACACACACACACACACACACACACACTCACTCACTCACTCACACACACACACATGTTTGTTTTTGTGTAAAGTGTGTTGATCCCATAGGTGTAATGGTTTTTATTCTGTAGAAACTGTATATTCTATGTCCCTTCACCAACCCTACACCTAACCCTAACCCTCACAGGAAACTTTGTGCATTTTTACTTTCTCAAAAAAACTCATTCTGTATGATTTATAAGCGTTTTGAAAAATGGGGACATGGGTTATGTCCTCATAAGTCACCCTCTCCTTGTAATACCTGTGTCATACCCATGTCATTATACACACACGCACACACGCACACACTCTCACACACACACGCACGCACACACACACACACACACACACACACACACACACACACACACACACACACACACACACTGTCTGTGAGTGTGTTTGTCTTAATTAAAATCAGACTTTTCTTGAATAGACATAAAAACCACATTCAAAAGCTGCAAATGATGTGTGTTTGTTCAGAGACGCTCGCTGCGCTGTCCTCCACAGGTCTGTGTTTAGAGGTTAGCGCACACCTTGCTCGTAGGTAAGTCTGGTGGGAGGTTACAGTGGTCAGAGCAGGACTAGTGTGGGTCAGTGAGCCTCCAGCGGGTCAGACATGTGTGGCTCGGTCAGACGCTTCACTTCAGTGTGGTTTCCTCGTCTGTATTAGTTAACCGCTCCAAAGGTTATCTGCTCCGGGGGATAACTCCCCCATCAAACACACCACTGCACTCTTAATGATGACTGTTTAGGTGTGTGTGTGCGTGCGTGCGTTCGTGTGTGTGTGTGTGTGTGTGTGTGTGTGTGTGTGTGTGTGTGTGTGTGTGTGTGTGTGTGTGTGTGTGCGTGCGTGTGTGTGTGAGAGTGTGTGCGTGTGTGCGTGTGTGTGGGTGTGTGTGTGCGTGCGTGTGTGCGCGTGTGTGTGTGTGTGTGTGTGCATCCGCATGTGTGTGTGTGTGTGTGTGTGTTCCCTTCAAGGTCATCAGATAAGCCAAGTCTTTCTTTCTATACGTGTCTTGATTCATTTAAAAAGGAATAATTGCTTATGCATCCATTCTTCAAAGAGTTTTGAGCATGTCTTTTTGTGTTGTGCTGTAGTGTTGTTGTGTAATATATCAAACTGTATAATGTTCACCTCCACACAACACGTGCTGAATTTGTTTGATTTCATTTTATTAATTCAGCAATAATGTCTTCATGCACCGTTCTGGAGTGTTTTAGCTCTAATGGAGAGAAATATGAAAAACATTGTTGCTTTTATAAATGCTAGTTTGCTATTATATTTATTTTCTATATGTGTCGCACAATTAAGTCACCATATAATGAGATATCGTTTTGCTGGATTACAGAAAAAGGGAGAAACTGGTGAACCAAACCATCTGAGTGGACAATTTGGAGCAGAAATGTAGCATTTCAAAGGCACACAAACTAATAAATTGTCTGTGAAGCAGTAATGAAATAATCTTTTGGCCCATTTGCGTCTGATGTGTAAAGAGCTCTGACACTTGTGCTGTTTGTGTAAAATATCTCAGTCTTCCTCCTACGGCTCTCTGCCATCGTCAATGTTTTGATGTTGCTGTCCACCTCAGAATGGATCAAATGAAAGCAGACTTTCTTGAATGCACATAAAAACCAGATTCAAAAGCTGCAAATGAGCTGCGTTGGTTCAGAGACACACTAAACACAAGCCAGGGACTCGTGAACGACTTCTTCTGTTGGCTTTCTTCGTCAGACAGACACAGCAGGTTCAGCGTGATGTTATCAGACCGTCCTAACATCAGACGAGTTAGAGCAACGTTATGTAGTGACAGTAAATCACAGCACTGTTTCTGTCCTGTCTATCAGACTAATACAGTAAATAATAACCTCTCCTGAGAGCAGACTGTATTTATTTACCAGTTTGTCTTGCCACAAATATGAGTGGAATAAATGAGCGTGTCGAGTCTTTTGAACAAACAGCCATGAGGTAGTGTCTGACGCGGCAGAATAAACATGTTTGCGTCGAGCTTCGAGGAGTGTGTGTGTGTGTGTGTGTGTGTGAGTGTGTGTGTGTGTGTGTGTGTGTGTGTGTCACAGGTTCAGCTCTGTAGTTTATGCTGTTTTATTGACTAAAGAATATTGTGATATCCAGCTCACATGAGCTCTGTTCTGCTGTCTATACGAGCAGCTCTCTTCTGAGGAAGCACATGAAAATAAACCTCACAGATGTTAGTCAGGGAAGCCCATATTTAATGAAAATGAGTCTGCGAGGGACTGTAGCACAGTGCTTTTAATGTATTGTGCTGCTGTTTAACAACATACCAATCGTTTAACTTTCAATAGACTCTGAAAATGATGCCTCCTAATAATAATTTGTCCAGAGGAAAGTGTCTTTCCTGGAGGAGCGTGTGATGCTGATTCACGCTCACAGCTTCAGGACCAGAGCCTCGACTCAAGCTCACACTCATTTCTCTGAGGAAGCCTGTTTTGACTGGACACAGAGCAGAAGGGAGATTTTGGTGGAAGGCAATAATTTCTTGAGACTGCTCATTAAGTGTCACAGGATGATTCACATCAGTGAGGTGTAATCAGTCACTTCATGCTTTCTCGTCTTATATGTGCCAAATTTATTTAAGTATTATTTGTCAAACTAGCAGTCATTCCTCTTTGACCGAATTCTTTTGGAGAAGATTAATTGTGACGTATAATCGAGCAGAGCTCTCATTTAACTCATTAGCTCTCAGGAATAGATGCGTAACAGATCTCACAGTGATGTAACGTACACAAACATGACGGTTCGGTGCAGACCTCACGGCTCAGCGGGGAAAACTCACATAAAATTGCTTTTTTTAAACGATTAAACAGTGGTTCACTGAACAAATTGCTCTATCTTTAAATAAATTGAATTATAATTCAAATGTTCTTATGGATAAAAATCTTCCTCATCTTATGCTCGAGCCCTTTTACATTACAACAGAGAAATAAATATAATAATCAACACTCAACTCAAAAAAAAAAAAAAAAAAACATATATATATATATATATATATATATATATATATATATGCAAATGTGTAATTTGCACATAATAAAGTTTTTTAATGAACTTGTAAATATTGAAATACGTTTACTTACACAGTGGATGGCATAACTTGTTTCATAAGAGATTTATTTAAACATACATTAAACAATTATGACATCACTAACAGTAAAGTAAAATATAGAGTATAGAGTCTAATATTTATTAAATGCTCTTCTCTAGACTTTCAGCAGGGAGCTAGCGAGCTGGACACTGAGGACGTGCCGGAGGTAAATGAAATGCTACGCTTCTTTCTGTGTTAGAAACACTGACTGAGTGATCACACCAGGCATGGGATGCTCATTCATGTTTATAACTAACGGTTTATACAGCGCCACGTCAAAGAGTGTCAAAATGGCATCAGCTGAAAGAAATAGACGTCATTTGAAAGAGGAGACTTTGTTTCTTATTAAAAGTAACAGTATGTAAACATTTTCCGTGCAGTTCCACTCATGCAATGCTGTGTTTCTTCGGTGCACACACGTACAGGACCAGAAGACCCTTACTGAACGTTTTCATCAGGAGTACGTGTCCCGTCACACCCCTGACCGACAGGACTCACAAACACACCTCAAGCAGACCTCGCTTCATTAGAGTCCAGATTTACAAATCAATGCACATACTGACAGTAAATAAATGTATTCTGTAAGAAGACGAGCATTGAAGAAAATCTCTTGTCTGATATGATTGTTACACAGTATAAATATATACACAAATACAAACAATCCACATATCATGCAGCTTGGACCTATTAGTCTTTGAATTTATTTTTTAATTATGATATTTTGAAATGTGCAAAGATGATTCATCAACATCTTTTAATCAGAAGGTTTTTAAAATAAACATCTATTGCCTTATTTTTCTCATATCTCATTAAGGCTAGAGATATGGAGTAAATGTGTGATCTGCCGGATCGGGTTCAGTCGGCCTCTTCATCATCACATGATTCACTCTCTTCTGGTTGCCACAGAAACATCACTGAATGTCAAGTTTGGACACTGCGGCGCTTTACAGCCATCAAGTGCTTCCAAACGAGCAGAGAATGCACAATACAGCCGAGAGAACAATGAAGACAGACGTGAGCAAACAAAGAACTCAAGATGGAAAGAGTGAAAGAAGCAGGAAAAGAGCAGCATGTCCTGCATTTGAGATTCACTAGTTTAACCAGGCATGTGTATGTTGATCAGTCACTCACACAAGCACTAACCAGTAGTGTGTGAGACACTGGAGGAGGATGAGGAACTCAGATGCATTATTGTAGTTTTCACTTGGAAACAATAACAGAATAAGTGTGTGTTTAGCGGTCGAGATGCTAGCGTGTGCTAAGATCTGAAGAATCGCTCAAATCTGGAGCTCAAGCAGCGAATGATCTCTAAAGACTTCCTCACAACACGCATGGCGTTTGTTAACCGCTGGCCAGTCGTCATCGACTGCATGAAGGCAGTGAAGTGAAAAGCAAAGATGTGTGATTCCAGGAAGGCGATTGCTCAACAGGCCAATGTTTACAGAAGAAACACAAAATAACTAATACGGTCACATTCTGCTGGCCTGACATAAGGCCCGTTTCACATTCGCGCTCCGCCAGTTGGTGCGCTTCCATCCTGGTCCCTAAGCAACCATTGATAATAATCAAATGTCAGGCTTCACTGATTCGAGACACAAGAGCCTTGGGCCAAAAGTGAAATAAATAATTCAGTTCAGATCGGAAGAGCTGGATGAACCTTTGTTCGGTGCATTTATATAAAGATCAGGGTCAGATTCAGAACTGAAGAATCGGCTCCCTTTTATTCGTAAGTGTGAATGTGAATCGACTTGAAATGACAGGAAGAAGAATTATACAATTCTAAGATTTGAATTCATTTGTCCAACACAAGATTTGCTGTGCAGGTAATATATATATAATTATGTAATTTATCCCTGATATACAGACTCATGTATCCTAAAGTAGATACCGATAAGACATTTAAACTGAAGGATGAACACGTACAGCAGCTACAGGAACACATCTGAACTCTGTTTGTTTGTGTCCTAATATAACTGAAGGAAACACAACCATGATTTCAAAGCATGTTTCATTCACACACACTCTCTCTCTCTCTCTCTCTCTCTCTCTCACACACACACACACACACACACACACACACACACACACACACTGTCTCTCTCTCTCTCTCAATTCAATTCAATTCATATTGCTTTATTATATACATTTTTATAAACATTGATGGTACTTCTAATGTAGATGTGTTCACTCTTTACCTCTTAGTTTGTGGCATTTGTAAATATAATGTGCTACCACAGAGGAAGCAGGTCCTTCACCCAGTAATATTTTTAATTTTTGGAGCTCAGGAGTGTTGTGCTGTATTTGACTGTACAGTGAGTCTCTCAGAGATGTGTATTTATCACAGTCTCAGCTGATCCTGATCTACACTCGTCACACACTCGCTCTTCTCTGGGTAACCAGCTCTTTCTGTGTCGTCCTCTCTCTATGGCCAGCTGGTGGTCACTCAGTCTGTACTTGGTCAGTAACTGTCTGTGTGTTATATTCCTGACTGAGATCATACTGTACTCTCTGTTGAGTTTCAGATCACACTGGAGGCCACTTTGGTCTTTGGTTTGTTCTTTCCAATACTGTATGTACGTCTCCTTCTCTTCATTCATAATGCACTTCATTTCTGTGCAGGTGAAGGATGCTTCTGCAGAACTCCACATGCAGAGCTTCTAAAGGGTGTTTGTTCCAGTCTTTACTCGCTGGACCCCAGATCTCGCTTCCATACAGGGCGATGGCCAGAATCACACTATCAAAGATCTTTGTCCAGGTTCTGATGGGGATGTTTATTTTAAATAATTTCATTCGTATAGCGTGTAGTGCCCTGCGGGCTTTTATAAGTAATGTTTTAATTGCCAATTTGAAATTTCCAGTGGGAGTTAAAACCAGACCAAGATAAGTATATTGTAAAGTATGTTGAAGTGTGGTGTTGTTTAATGTGAATAGATGTTTATGTTCTAGATTTCTGGGCTTTTTCTGAAATATCATAATCTTAGTTTTTGGGATGTTGATGTCTAAGGCCCAATCCTGGCAGTATTTAGTTAAAATGTCGAGGTTGTTCTGGAGACCTTCTGGTGTTTTAGACAGAATTAGTAAGTCGTCTGCATACAGTAGATATTTGACCTCTGTGTTGTGTAATTGTAGTCCTGGACTGTTCGACTGGTCCAGTAGATCTGCCAGTTCATTGATATAGATGTTAAATAAGGTCGGGCTGAGGCAGCAGCCCTGTCTCACTCCTCGCTGTTGAGGAAAATACTCTGTCCTTTGCTGGCCAATTTTTACTGCACATTTATTTTGGTTATACATGTTTTTAATTAAGTCATATATTTTACCCCCTATGCCACTTTGAATGATTTTATAAAATAGTCCATTATGCCAGATAGAGTCAAAAGCCTTCTTAAAATCTATAAAGCATGCAAATATTTTCCCCTCTTTCTTCTGGTGTACATGTTCATTTATGAGCGTGTGTAGTGTGTGAATATGGTCAGTGGTTCGATGTTTAGGGAGGAAGCCGATCTGAGATTTGCTGATGACATTGTGCTGCTTTAAGAAAGATGAAATCCGAGAGTTGACTATAGAGCAAAACACTTTTCCTAAATTACTGGTTACACAGATCCCTCTGTAGTTATTAGGATCGGTTTTGTCTCCACTTTTAAAGATGGGAGAGATGAATCCTGTGATCCAGACCTCAGGAAAAACACCTGAACTCTCTCTCTCTCTCTCTCTCTCTCTCACACACACACACACACACACACACACACACACACACTCTCTGTCTCTCTCTCTCACACACACACACGTTTGTTTTTGTGTAAAGTGTGTTCATCCCATAGGTGTAATGGTTTTTATTCTGTAGAAACTGTATATTCTATGGCCCTTCACCAACCCTACACCTAACCCTAACCCTCACAGGAAACTTTGTGCATTTTTACTTTCTCAAAAAAACTCATTCTGTATGATTTATAAGCGTTTTGAAAAATGGGGACATGGGTTATGTCCTCATAAGTCACCCTCTCCTTGTAATACCTGTGTCATACCCATGACATTATACACAGTTGTGTCCTGATATGATACAAAAACATGCCCACACACACACACACACACACACACATACATGGACACACACACACACACACACACACACACACACACACACACACTCACACACACACACACACACACATCAGGTGAGTCCTGTGTCTCTGCGCATCAGATGTTCTCCCAGAATCCGTGTGGTTCCCGTGGGATTTCCCTGCCTCCGTTCCTTCTGTCGCTGAGATCTACTAAATCAAACAGAGAAACTTTTCACAGTACGGCAGAGGCAGTGACTCACGGGGACTTAACTAGTGTTTGTGATGCTTAATTCATTTTGACAGTTGGAAATGTTAAATCCTCGGGGCTTTGCACACAGTCATGGCTAAGTAGGTTAAATAGAACAGAAGCTACAGGGATCGATTTCAGACTGTGTGTCTTCAGCTAAGACTGGCCATACATTTCTGATTCATGTAAACACAGATAAACACATCAAATCAGATCTGGGTTGTCAGTGTTTCACACACACTGAATTATTATATTTGTCTTCTTTTATATTTAATCATATGCTTTACTGTGTGAGTGTGTGTTGATGGATGCAATGCATCTTCGTTCGGTCTCATGGACTCATGAGGCTGTTCACGTGTCTGTAAATCTGCACATAATGGCATGTGTGTGACACCCCGTGTGATGGACCGCAGTACGGCTCTTTAACGAGGCTGGAACTAACTCTGGCTGCTCAATGTGGGTCAAAGACAACATTTCACGATTCATTAAAACAGGATCTAGTTCACACAGTATAAGTGTGGCATCATCTCAGTCAATCCTACAGAATAAACTCACAAGAGACTCTAACAGAGACACTAATGAGACTGCTGTCTAGATAGGGAGCACACTAGATTTTAGGAATAGTTCAGCCAAAAATGAGAATGTGCTGAATATGTGTTCACCCTCAGATCATTTCAGATCAGAATGAGTGTGTTTCTTCATCAGGTTTGTAGAAATGTAGCACTGCATCAGTGTCTCATCAATGGATGCTCTGCAGTGAATGGGTGCCGTCAGAATGAGAGTCTGATAAAAACATCACAATAATCCACAGCACTCCAGTCCATCAGTGAACATCTGGAGAAGACAAAAGATTAAGACGTTTTTAAATAAAATACATAGTCTAATCCATAATAACACTTCCTCCATTAAAAAGTGCATCTGCTGTTGTCTCTCACAGATTAGTTTAGATCTGTTTAAACGCTGCTTGATCTGTGCAGATTTCTCTCCTGATTCAGACCTGAACACTTTTTCACTGGAGGAAGTGTTATTATGGATTATAGACTCACTCACTCTCACACACACACACGCGCGCACACACACGCACACACACACACACACACGTTATCATCAGTGATGTCTCTGCACTGCTCATGTGTGTTCATGTCACTGAAGTGTTTCTCATGTTGCTCTGCAAGAGACAGCTGTATTTTCCTTCACTGTCTTCCTGCTTTAATGATCTTTCAACCTCACCCACTCACACCAGAGAAACATGCTGCATTTTCCTACGGCTCCACCAACCCGTGTGCGTGTGTGTGTGTGTGTGTGTGTGTGTGATGTGAACAGAGAAATCCTTGTGTAACAGTGAGACTCAGAAACATCTGGAATGAAATGAACTTGTGTTCTGTGTGTCAACAATCACAGTGTTAATGGGAACAACAACATACACATTAATAAAAGAAGAGAGAAAAGAGACATCAGCTCATAATCACAATAATCTGAACAAACACAAACCTGCTCTGTGATCAAATGAGTGTGTATACGAACAACTGAACGAGACACAGAACAGGAAGAGACTCACAGAAAAGACACGTTTATTCATGTTGTACTTTTAACACACAAGTGATTTACACAGAAGTGATTAAAAAACAAAGTCTAAAATCTACATAAAAAACATTAGATAAAATACAAGCATGAAAGAAAAAGAAGAGAAAAGTGTAATGTGACTCTTCTATTGTAGGCATAAAGGACTCAGCCGCATGTTGTCCTTCCCTTCATGAAAACTGACAGAAATTAGCGTTATTATATTATATAGCATATATATATAGCACTTTATTTTACAGTCCTGTTCCCCATGTACATACTATGTACTTATTATAGTAATTACTAGTATGTAATAACTAGATACTAATCCTGAACCTACCCCTAAACCTAACCATACCCCATGTAGTTACCTTGTATTACCAGAAATTCAGCTCAAATTGTGAAACTCGTGTATTAAATAAATTCAAGGCACACAGACTGACGTAGTTTAAGTCTTTGGTTCTTTTAATTGTGATGATTTTGGCTCACATTTAACAAAAACCCACCAATTCACGGTCTCAACAAATTAGAATATGGTGACATGCCAATCAGCTAATCAACTCGAATCACCTGCAAAGGTTCCCTGAGCCTTCACAATGGTCTGTTTGGTTCACTAGGCTACACAATCATGGGGAAGACTGCTGATTTGACAGTTGTCCAGAAGACAATCACTGACACCCTTCACAAGGAGGGTAAGACACAAACATTCATTGCCAAAGAAGCTGCTGTTCACAGAGTGCTGTATCCAAGCATGTTAACAGAAAGTTAAGTGGAAGGAAGAAGTGTGGAAGAAAAAGATGCACAACCAACTGAGAGAACCACAGCCTTATGAGGATTGTCAAGGAAAAACTATTCAAGAATTTGAGTGAACTTCACAAGGAATGGACTGAGGATGGGGTCAAGTCATCAAGAGCTCCACACACAGATGTGTCAAGATATTTACCGAACCATAGAAAACGTCAGAGGCATCTTACCTGGGATAAGGAGAAGAAGAACTGGACTGTTGCCCAGTGCTCCAAAGTCCTCTTTTCAGATGAGAGCAAGTTTTGTATTTCATTTGGAAACCAAGGTCCTAGAGTCTGGAGGAAGGGTGGAGAAGCTCATAGCCCAAGTTGCTTGAAGTCAAGTGTTAAGTTTCCACAGTCTGTGATGATTTGGGGTGTAATGTCATCTGCTGGTGTTGGTCCAATGTGTTTTTTGAAAACCAAAGTCACTGCACCCGTTTACCAAGAAATCAAGAAATCTTGGAGCACTTCATGCTTCCTTCTGCTGACCAGCTTTTTGAAGAAGCGGATTTAATTTTCCAGCAGGATTTGGCACATGCCCACACTGCCAAAAGCACCAAAAGTTGGTTAGCTAACTCACCAAACCTGAACCCCAGAGAGAATCTATGGGCTACTGTCAAGAGGAAGATGAGAAACAAGAGACCAAACAATACAGATGAGCTGAAGACCACTGTCAAAGAAACCTGTGCTTCCAGACCACCTCAGCAGTGCCACAAACTGATCACCTTCATGCCACGCCAAACTGAGACAGTAATTAAAGTACCAAGTATTGAGTAAATTTACAGTAAATGAACATACTTCCCAGAAGGCCAACAATTCACTAAAGTTTTTTTTTTTTTTTAAATTGGTCTTATGAAGTATTCTAATTTGTTGAGATAGTGAATTGGTTTAAAAGAACCAAAGACTTAAACTACTCCAGTCTGTGTGCACTGAATTTATTTAATACACGAGTTTCACAATTTGAGTTGAATTACTAAAATGAAGGAACCTTTCCACTGCATTCTAATTTATTGAGAAGCACTTTGTACTTCTTTGCAGGCAAGTTTATTTATAAAGCACATTTCATACACAATGGTAATTCAAAGTGCTTTACCTAAAAGGAATTAAAATGATCATAAAAAATAACCACAAAAATAAAAGCAAGGAATCATAATTTAAAAATTGAATTGAATTAAATTAAAAATGAATTAAAAACAGTACAAAATAAATTACAATAGTGGATCACGTAAGACTCAACAGAACAACAAAGACATGAAACAGTAGTTGTTCCAAAAAGAAGAAAGAATAATGTTATTGGATTGATTTCCATAGTATGGGGTTTAAATTAAAATACTACAGAAGGCATTGGGGTCCAGCAACTTTTGGTTACAAACATTCTACAAAATATCTTCTGTTGTGTTCATCAGAAGAAAGTAACTAACAGGTCTGAAACAAGATGAAGTTAAGCAAAGATGACACTAACCGTTTTAAAAAAAGCAATCAGCTGCGTGAAGCTGTGGTTTACAGTGAATCTAGAACAGCTTGGAGCATTTTACTCCGCTCATGTCCTTCAGCGGTTCTCAGTTCTCTGTAAATCACGGCTTCACAGGGCTCCCTGCTTCACAATGCCAGGACTGAAAAACAAATGCTTTTAGCTTTGCATTTATTGAGTGTGAGTTTGTATTTGCGCTCAAGCTCACTAGCGCTACAGCAGAGAGCAGCCATGAGAGCTTCCTGGGAGGATAGTTTCTTAGGTTCAGAGTCTGTGTGACGTGAGCTACTCACCTCTCCACCTTGCTGATTTGACTTCGCAGATTGGCACTTTTCATCTCTCTGTAGATGGTTTCGCCAGCAGTCATGCTGTGTGGGGTTTTTTACTTTCTAAAAGTTTGACAAACTGTCTAATAATAACTGAAAAAATAAACTGTCAAAATGAAAGTTTACACTTTCATTATTAATGTGCGGTTACTCTGAGCAAGCGCTGAGAGCAATGAAAGGAGCCGATAAAAACAGAATAAATTAAGGCAAGGCAAGTTTATTTATATAGCCCATTTCGTACACAATTGTAATTCAAAGTGCTTTACATAGAAGAACATAAAATAATAATGAAGAAAAATAATAACAAGAATAAAACAAGTTTTATTCTTCATTAGAAAAATGAAGGAGAAAACTGGAATTCCCTCTTAAAGAAAAACTTTGCCCTCAAATTCTGTCATTATTAACTGGTGTAGTGATGTGAGATCACATAGTTTAACATTTAAAAAAACATCCTTTTTATCCTGTCAAAAACAACTCTGCTTCGGTTCATGTCCCTTTAAATGCTAATGAGCTCTGCTAACCCCGCCCCTCTCTACTGACCACGCCCCTCTCTTCTGTGGGGTGAGCAGCAGTTCTCTGAGAGACAGTAAACTTTATATGCATCCATTGTGAAACTTGATAATTAGCACATTATAGTTACATATGTAAAATTTCACGACTAATATTTACGCTTTAATTTCTATGTTTACGTTAAAATACGAAACTTGAAACACACTCAGTCCAGTGAACTGTAATCTCCTGTGAGTTTTGTTAAACTCATTGCGGGGTTCAGCACAGAAAATGTTTGTAAAATAATTGTAAAAATAATTAACAGATTGTCTCAGTTTAAATAAACACAAAAAATTTGCTCAGATTTACTTTTGCAGAGGCTAAATAATATTCAGTCAGGTCACCTTTATTTATATAGCGCTTTAAACAATAAAGATTGCGTCAAAGCAACTGAACAGCATTAATTAGGAAAACAGTGTGTCAATAATGCAAAATGATGTTTTTATTAACAAGATTCGGAAGGAGCGTGTCAGATACTTAGCCTAATCGGCACAGGTGGACGATAATCAAGTAATCAATCCCATAGTATAAATATCGCTGACTTACCTCTATCCATTTACGGTTTATCAGCATGCTGGTTCGCTTTGTCCGTCACCTTATCACTGACCCAATTTTCCTACCAACGAAGAGAGCTATACCGGGGATTTATCAGATCTGCTGCTTTCGCCGGACCAGAGATCATTTCTACCCAGCCAAACACAGCCGTTGAGCACCATTAAGCATCATTGCGACAACTGCTCTTCTAACCTAGCCACACGTCATGGCCAATGGACCGTGCAAGCTCTGAGCTCGTCTCGCTCGACACAACGATCGTACCGCCCGAGCTCTCCTCGAGCGCTGGATTGCAGCAGCAGGCATTCAACCAGCCTGGACCGCACCCCAGTTCTCACCGCAGCAAGCCTCTCTCACTTCCCGCCGAGGTTCAGCATTTCACCGCGGCTTTCTTCTTCTAGCGGCGCAGACCGCGTGACGTAAACCAATACATTTTCAGCCAAAGACGCTAAAAGCAGGTTCGCGGCTAGAGTTTGTTAAACGACGTCATGAAGCAGTCCAATTCTTCTTCTACTAGTGTTTTATGGCGGTTTTGGCAAACCAGTGTAAAGGTGCATTACCGCCACCTGCTGATCTGGAGTGTGGAGTGCGCATAGATTTGGAAAACAGATACAAGCTTAGTTCCATCGGATGACGATGCCACTTTTAACCACGAAGCCAAGGCATTATTTCCAGAGTCTTCATCCACACTGAAATGTCCAAGACATTACATTTGCCCTACAGCGTACGTTTAAACCTCACTGAAGTGATACAGGCATAAGTTCCATGATAGGTAAAAAAAAGCGTCTGCTAAATGCATAAATTTAATTTTACATTTTAATTTCCATGCAAGTATTCTGGCAGGACCAATTTATTTAGGGACCTATTTCACCATTCACTGGCGTGATCACTCAACATTAATCTAAAACGCAACTGACCTCATGTTTTGATGCAGGATAGCAAGTGTGAGTAAAATTTCTGTTGCCTTCTTAGGACCGTAATACGAAAAACAGGCAAGTAAATATATTTAGAAACCACTTGGAAGCGAATAGCACTGCTATTAACCCATTTGCTTGCAAGCACCGCCTACGCCCCAGTTTATTATCATTTCAGTTTCACAGCACGTTAAACATCACTCTCTTACTTGATCTGGATAAACTGTGCATAAGTTGAAAGTCTTAAGGCTCTGGCTTCGATATTTGACCAATGTTTCAATAAAACATGGTTTCAGTGACAGTTATTTAGTAATTCATGTCAGGAAAACGATTTTCCTGAACGGTAAACTTGGAATTTTCAGCTCGTGGACAAATGTTGATCATTTATCTAGTCAGAAAGAATCATCAGCAGAAACATTTTTATTTCGGGTATGTAATTTCTGTCTCCATGCCAAAAATGGGGGGTGACTGGTAAGGGGTTAACGTTACTGCTATAATCATGTCAGCAGTGTCTGCTCCCGCAGGAGTCTTTCCCGTATCACCCCACTGCCGCAGCAGTGTCTGCTCCCGCAGGAGTCTTTCCCGTATCACCCCACTGCCGCAGCAGTGTCTGCTCCCGCAGGAGTCTTTCCTGTATCTCTTCACTGCCGCAGCAGTGTCTGCTCCCGCAGGAGTCTTTCCCGTATCACCCCACTGCCGCAGCAGTGTCTGCTCCCGCAGGAGTCTTTCCCGTATCTCCCCACTGCCGCAGCAGTGTCTGCTCCCGCAGGAGTCTTTCCCGTATCACCCCACTGCCGCAGCAGTGTCTGCTCCCACAGGAGCATTTCCCGTATCACCCCACTGCCGCAGCAGTGTCTGCTCCCGCAGGAGTCTTTCCTGTATCTCTTCACTGCCGCAGCAGTGTCTGCTCCCGCAGGAGTCTTTCCCGTATCTCCTCACTGCCGCAGCAGTGTCTGCTCCCACAGGAGCATTTCCCGTATCTCCCCACTGCCGCAGCAGTGTCTGCTCCCGCGAAAAAAAAAAAAAAAAAAAAAAATTGACATCATCTCTGCTTAAAAGGTATGCCATGCATCCTAGGTTGCGGTGATAGCATCATGTATCGACGATAGCCAAGACTATATTATGCTCATTCTCCAATCAATGTTTTTTATTATCATCATTAGGCGGCCTACCATAATTTAGCTATCAAACCGCTCCGTTATCCCATCTCAGCACTGCATTTCACGCTAGCTTGTGCTCTGAAAGGATGATGTGAGCCTGTAGGCGGCAAATAAGTCTCCATCCACAAATATAACTTATAAAAAAAAAATTGTCACAGGACAAGCGAGATGACAGTAGTGCCGACTACATGAACTAGCTGTTTTGAATATAGTATTTTATATTTAATGCCAGTTTATCAGTACGTCCGAAAGTATATTTTTCAATTATTGGTGATTCCATTGGCTCTTTTCGTGCACCTGCATGGTTAAAATGGCAAATAGTAAGCTCAGACAAGAATAAAGAATCTTTCTCTTACTCCACCCATGCACGATTATGATATGTCGATATGTACCATTGATCTCACATGATGACAATATGACGATTTGACAATGACCACATCGCTGATTCATTGCACCTATTCGGGGTACACTGGCACAGGAAATCCAATTTATGTTTGCACACTTAATTTCGAATACTTTGTGTACCCTAGTAAACAACCAAATCATCCTTAGTACTGAACTCCATGTCAGGCACTGAAAAAAAATTATTATTTCAGTCAGAGACACTTACCTATTGAACACCAACGAGTACATGAACACCAACGGGTGCTTCACAGATAAAACAATCTCAATTTTCCCTCTGATGACCGGAGAGACTACCCATCCGGTGTTGCAAATAAAAAAATAAATAAATTTTATAAAAAATAAAAAAAAAACACCGGATGTCAGCCATAGCCTCCCGGCCAGATAGCCTTACCTTTTCTATCCTTAGACAACCTTTTTCGTCCTTCAGCCAGAGGTTTACCCGTTCGATTCCTGGAGCTAAGCTCCTAGCGGACGTCGGTCAGAGCCTCCCGGCTAGACAACCTGACCTTTTCCATCCTTTGGCCAGCGAGGTTTACCCGTTCGAGGCGAGAGCCTCCTGGCCAGACAACCACTACCATTCCACGTGGTCTAGGTCACAAAACCCAATAAGCAAGCCGTCCGATGCCGCAAGTACCAAACACACAATAAACCCTCCTTCCTTCCTACAGTCGTCGAGGCTTACCCATCTCATGCCATGAGTAGCAAACTCCCATAAGATGTCGACGAGATCCTCATGACCACACAAACTTACATTTTCCATCCTACGGCCTGCGAGGCTTACCCTGTTGTTTCTGGAGTCCCCGTTGGATGCTGGGGAGAGCCTCCTGGCCAATTAATGTTACCTTTTCTGTCTCACATCAGGAGAGGCTTGCCCGGTCGATGCGTGTGCTCCCTTCGGATGCCGGCAAGAGCCTCACGGTAGACAACATTACCTTTTCCTTTTCTATGGTCATCGAGGCTTACCCGTTCGATGTGTGTGCTCCCTTCGGACACCGCGAGAGTCCTCCCAGTCCTTTCCTTTCCACTCGTCTGGCGAGGCTTACCCGTCTGATGTGTGCGCTGCCTTCAGACGTCTGGCAAGAGTTCTCCCAGTCGAGTCTATGCTTGCCCGTACGCCGACACCGTGACTTATTCCGGTCGAGGCAACTCAGGTCCTCCCGGTCGGGCATCGCAACCACGCTGCTCCTCCTCATTGGCCGGTAGGGCTCACAGTTCCAACGCCACAAGCTCCCGTTGAGCCTACATCGCGACCCTCCCCCACCACAGATAGTCTGATCACCTTTCTTTGTTTCTCATCCCTAAGTATTCACCCCTCATCAACCATGTGAAGCCATCAGTGAGGACAATCAAAGTGTGGCCAACTGGAGCAGACTCTTTACTCTTTACTAGATTTCAATACACGGATTGGAATATGTTTGCTTTCAGGCTGCTTGTGGCTCTTACACAGACATTGACATCTATACCTCCTCTGTACTGGATTGCATCAACATCACCATTGACAGTGTCACAAAAGACAAACTGATCACAACATACCCTTAATCAGAAGCCATGGATGAACAAGGAGGTGTGACTCATGCTGAAAGCCTCCAACACTGCCTTCAGGTCAGATGATGCTCAGGCCTACAGCAAATCCAGGGCTAACCTAAAAGGGTCATTAAAAAGGCCAGGTACTGCTACAAGCTGAAGGTAAAAGAACGCTTTTCCATCTCTGATCCCCGATGCACATGGCAGGGCATTCAGGTCATCAGCATCAGGTCAAGCAACTCTACTCCAATGGTCACAGACGCCTACTTCCTTAACAAGCTAAATTACTTTTATGCTCGCTTCAACAGTGACAGCAAGGAGGCGGCCACCAAAATCACACCCTTAGGAAACAACCAACCCCTTAAACTCACCTCCAGATGTCTAACGGACTGAAAGTGACATACAGCCAAGTATGGTGACCCATACTCAGAATTCGTGCTCTGCATTTAACCCATCCAAAGTGCACACACACAGCAGTGAACACACACCCAGAGCTGAGGGCAGCCATTTATGCTGTGGTGCCCGGGGAGCAGTTTGGGGTTCATGCCTTGCTCAAGGAATCATGTTTAGGAACAGTTCCACTCATTCTCTACTATAGGAGAGGAAGAATTGTATAAACTTGTTAAATCATCTAAACCAACAACATGTATGTTAGACCCTATACCAGGCTTCCTCAAATCTTGCCCTGGAGGTCCAATGCACTGTAGAGTTTAGGTTCAAACCCTAATCAAGGCACCTGCCTGTGATTTTCTGAACAGTGTCCTGAAAACACTGACTGGCATTGATTAGCATGCTCAGGTGTGTTTGATTAGGGTTAGAACTAAACTCTGCAGTAAAGTGGATCTCGAGGTCCAGATTTGAGGATCCCTGCCCTATACCATCTAAGTTCCTAAAAAGAGGTGCTTCCAGAACTCATAGATCCTCTTCTGACTATTATCAATTCCTCATTGTCATTAGGATATGTCCCCAAAACTGGCTGTTATTAAGCCTCTCATCAAAAAAAACACAACTTGACCCCAAAAAACTAGTTAATTATCGACCAATCTCGAATCTCCCTTTTGTGTCCAAGATACTAGAAAAGGTAGTATCCTCACAATTATATTCCTTCTTAGAGAAAAATCTGTGAGGATTTCCAGTCAGGATTTACACTGTATCATAGTACTGAGACTGCTCTCCTTAGAGTTACAAATGACTTGCTTTTATCATCTGATCGTGCTTGTATCTCTCTATTAGTTCTATTGGATCTTAGCGCTGCGTTTGACACAATTGACCACAACATTCTTTTGCATACATTTGAACACTTTGTTGGCATTAATGGAAGTGCGTTTGCATGGTTTAAATCGAATTTATATGACCACCATCAATTCATGGCAGTGAATGAAGAGGTATCACATCGATCACAAGTGCAGTATAGAGTACCTCAAGGCTCAGTACTAGGGCCGCTACTCTTCACACTTTATATGTTACCCTTGGGAGATATCATCAGGAAACATGTTGTCAGCTTTCACTTTTATGCTGATGATACTCAGCTCTATGTTTCTTCGTGGCCCTGTGAAACACAGCAATTTGAAAAACTAATGGAGTGCATAGTCGATATAAAAAACTGGATAACGAGTAATTTCTTACTGCTAAATTCTGAAAAAACAGAGGTGTTAATTATAGTACCTAAAACTCAGCATGTAATAACCTAGAACACTGTCTAAGACTTGATGTCTGCTCTGTCCTTGTCAGTTAGGAACCTAGGTGTGCTATTTGATAGCAATCTTTCCTTAGAAAGCCACGTTTCTAGCATTTGTAAAACTGCATTTTTCCATCTCAAAAATATATCTAAATTACGGCCTGTGCTCTCAATGTCAAATGCAGAAATGATAATCCATGCATTAATGACCTCAAGATTAGATTATTGTAATGCTTTATTGGATGGCTGTTCTGCACGCTTAGTAAACAAACTACAGTTAGTCCAAAATGCAGCAGCAAGAGTTCTTACTACAACCAGGAAGTATGACCATATTAGCCCGGTCCTGTCCACACTGCACTGGCTCCCTATCAAACATCGTATAGATTTTAAAATATTGCTTATTACTTTTAAAGCCCTTAATGGTTTAGCACCTCAGTATTTGAATGAGATCCTGTTACATTATAATCCTCTACGTCCGCTATGTTCTCAAAATCAGGCAATTTGATAATATCTAGAACATCAAAATCAACTGCAGGCTAGAGATCCTTTTCCTATTTGGCGCCTAAACTCTGGAATAACCTACCTAACATTGTTCGGGAGGCAGACACACTCTTGCAGTTTAAATCTAGATTAAAGACCCATCTCTTTAACCTGGCATACACATAACATACTAATATGCTTTTAATATCCAAATCCGTTAAAGGATTTTTAGGCTGCATTAATTAGGTAAACTGGAACCGGAAACACTTCACATAACACCGTACCTTCTACATCATTAGAAGAATGGCATCTACGCTAATATTTGTCTGCTTCTCTCTTGTTCCGAGGTCACCGTGGCCACCAGATCCAGTCTGTGTCCAGATCAGAGGGTCACTGCAGTCTCCCGGATCCAGTACGTATCCAGACCAGATGGTGGATCAGCACCTAGAAAGGACCTCTACTGCCCTGAAAGACAGCTGAGACCAGGACAACTAGAGCCCCAGATACAGATCCCCTGTAAAGACCTTGTCTCAGAGGAGCACCAGGACAAGACCACAGGAAACAGATGATTCTTCTGCACAATCTGACTTTGCTGCAGCCTGGAATTGAACTACTGGTTTCGTCTGGTCAGAGGAGAACTGACCCCCCAACTGAACCTGGTTTCTCCCAAGGTTTTTTTCTCCATTCTGTCACCGATGGAGTTTCGGTTCCTTGCCGCTGTCGCCTCTGGCTTGCTTAGTTGGGGTCATTTCATCTACAGCGATATCATTGACTTGATTGCAAATTAAAACAGACACTATTTCAACTGAACAGAGATGATATAACTGAATTCAATGATGAACTGCCTTTAACTATCATTTTGCATTATTGAGACACTGTTTTCCAAATGAATGTTGTTCAGTGCTTTGGCGCAATGTATTTTGTTTAAAGCACTATATAAATAAAGGTGATTGATTGATTGATTGACTTGATTGCAAATTAATGCACAGACACTATTTAAACTGAACAGAGATGACATCACTGAATTCAATGATGAACTTCTTTTAACTGTCATTTTGCATTATTGACACACTGTTTTCCTAATGAATGTTTTCAGTTGCTTTGACGCAATGTATTTTGTTTAAAGTGCTATATAAATAAAGGTGACTTGACTTGACTCAAGGGCACCCAAGTCGTGGTATTGGTGGCCCGAGACTTGAATACACAACCTTAGGGTTAGGAGTAAAACTCTCTAACAACTAAGCCATGACTTCCCATCTTAAACTACATTGAGCCGGATTAACGCACCCAAGGCTGCTGGCCCGGAGGCATTCCTGGACGTGTAGTTAGGGCATGTACTGAGCAGTTTGCAGTCGTTTTCACAGACATTTTCAATCTGTCCCTCACCCAAGCAAGTGTGACAACATGCTTTAAGTCCACATACATTGTGCCAGAGCTGAAACACCTGAATGACTGAATGACTACTTCCCTGTATCACTCACACCCATCAATATGAAGTGCTTTGAGCCACTGGTCCTAGTACAGCTCAAGAACTGCCTCCCACTCACACTAGACCAATACCAATTTGCTTCCGTAGCAATTGCAGCACAGAGGATGCAGTATGCACAGTGCTGCACTCTGTACTCACACATTTGGGAAATAATAAGACATATGTATGGATGTTGTTTGTTGACTTCAGCTCAGCATTTTACACCATCATTCCCTCACAAAATCTGGAGACTTGGACATTAACACCTCCCTCTGCAACTGGATTATGGAGTTTCTGACCAACAGGCCTCAGCATGTTAGGTCAGGCCACACCTGCTCCACCACCATCACATTCAACACCAGTGTACCACAGGGCTGTGTGCTGAGCCCATTCCTCTACTCCAATGGTTTCAAACTGAGTTCCTGGATGGCCGGAGCCATGCAGAATTTAGATGCCACCCTGATTAAACACACCTGATCCAACTGATCAAGTCATTTAGGCTTATTTGAAAACTATATGGTTTCTGTGTTGCAGCAGGGTTGGAAATAAACTGCGACCCCTTCAGGGATGCGACCCTCCATGATCTGAGTTTGACACCCGTGCTCTACTCCATTTATACCTATGACTAAAAGCTTGTGCGTGGATCCAACTCCATCATTAAGTTTGCAGATGACACCACGATGATTGTGGGAGGGGAGAGAGACACCAATAATCTTCTCAGCTGCTCTCACTATGCGTTGCAGAGTCTTTCGGCAGGAAGCCATACCACACAGTGATGCAGCTCATCAGGATGCTCTCGATGGCGCCTCTGTAGAAGGTGTACATGATGGGAGGTGGGGCTCTGGCTCTTCTCAGTTTGCAGAGGAAGTAAAGAAGCTGCTGTGATTTCTTGGCCAGTGCTGCTGTGTTTTCAGTCAAGGAGAGGTCCTCTGTGATGTGCACACTCAGGAACTTGGTGCTGCTCACTCTCTCTACAGTCACACCGTTGATGGTCAGAGGAACGTGCCGAGTGTGCTCTCCTGAAGTCAACAACAATCTCCTTCGTTTTATCCATGTTCAGAGGGAGATTGTTGTCACTGCACCATCCGGTCAGTTGGCTCACCTCGTCCTGTAGTTTGTCTCACCTTTGTTGCTAATGAGACCCAACACGGTCGTGTCATCCGCAAACTAAATAAAGAGGTTGGATCTTTGTGACGATGTGCAGTCATGGGTCAGCAGAGTGAAGAGGAGGGGGCTCAGCACACATCCTTGGGGGGCCCCAGTGTTCAGTGTGATGGTGCTGGAAAGTCAGTCAGAAAGTCCAACAGCCAGTTGCACAACGAAGTGTTGAGCCCCAGCTGGACCAGTATGTAAATGAGCTGTTGAGGGATGGTTGTGTTGAATGCTGAACTGAAGTCTATGAACAGCATTCTGATGTATGAGTTGGACCGATATGCAAACTGGAAGGGGGGGGGCAGACTTGATGTGGTGCATGACTAGCCATTCAAAGCACTTCATGACGATGGGAGTAAGTGCAACAGGACGGTAGTCATTGGAGCAGGATGGAGATGGTTTCTTCGGAAATGGAATGATGGTGGTAGTTTTGAAACATGTGGTAACAACAGCCTGACCAAAGCCCCTTTCACACTGCATGTCGGACCCGGAAAATTGCCAGAACATTCTCGGCTCGCCTTCTGTGTGAAAGCAACCACGCCCCGGGTTTGATTCCGGCATTGAACCCGCGTCGGGGATGAGCGCTGTGTGAACAAAAGCCAGATCTTATTCCGTGTCGAAGTGATGATGTGCGTTATTGTGCAACTCTCTTACCAACTGTTCAGAAGGAAGATCAACGTTCGTGACCCAAAATTATATGTGCAAACTGTAATGAAGCACTGATCAGTTAGTTACTCACTTTCCGCGCTGACGCCGAGATTTTGCTTGCTTCAGTGAAAATATAACGTGCCTAACGTTTTCGACTCGTACATTACACGTCACACCCTGATGTCACATGTGTGTGTGTGAAAGCACGCACATATCCCGGGTAATCACTGGCAGTGTGAAAGTGCAAAATCTAGCGACCCGGGAACAATTGCCGGAACACTTTACCCCTGTATTTGATGGAATGGCAGTGTGAAAGGGGCTTAAGTGAGATGTTGAAAATGTCTGTGAAGACATCAGTGAGACATCTCTCAGTACACACCCAGGGATGTTGTCAGGACCTGGAGCTTTGCGTGCATTGATCCTGCCAAAGGACCTCTTTATCCCCCTGGAGTGCTGTCTCTTAGCCTCTCTGATGCCATGGGACAGGTTGGCCCTGGCTGTTCTCAGGCCCACCTCATCTCTAGCTATGAAGGCAGCGTTGCTTGTCTTCAGGAGTCTTCAGACCTCCCCTGTCATCCACGGCTTCTGATTGGCCCAGACAGTGATGCTTTTTGTGACTGTTACATCATCAATACACTTGTTGATGTAGGCAGTGACAGACTCTGAGTACTCCTGGAGATCAGTTGGATTATTGTATGTGGCAGCCTGCTTAAACATGTCCCAGTCAGTTGTGTCGAAGCAGTCTTACAGAACCTCTGATGATCCTTCTGGCCACACTTGAATCTGTTTTTGAACCGACATCGAGCAGAAGCTCACGACTGTATGCGCGCTTACAGACAGGTAGACTCGATGACAATGTACAAAAACACTGCGACTAATAAGACAAAAAAACACGAAAACACGTTCTGTCGGGAAAGAGAGAAGCCGCTGCATGTGGACGCACCACCATGATACCATGATAAATAACTTACCTGACCTGGCAGGGGAGACACCATGATCAAGAAGGCAGTTCACCCAGGGCGAGGCTTGACCATTGCACTCTGGCCATGCTAACCCCTGCAAATTCCCCAAACGTGGGAATCTCGACTGCATAATTTATGGTAATTTATGGTATGGTCATGATAAATGTATTGCATTCAGTAGATTTTCTTCCTGCCCGGTTAAGCACCCACACCTGTTGCAGATTAACAATCTCATCAAGACACAGTATAAAAACACTCTCAGTACCTCAGTTCCGGGTCAAGCCTTCAACAGAAATTGACCTCATGATCTTGTCTCCAACTCACCGCATCTTCTCGACAAAGCACCAGCCGTAATGTATACTCACATTTGGCAGTTAACCTGTGTGTCTTTGTCCTCTTGTCTCCAGAGCTCTCGTGACACTTCCCATGATCTGAATGCTCCTATGTACCTCATTATCTCACATGAGTGCTCACATGATTCTTGGAAAATGTTCTCCCACTGCAAAAGCAAAGAGACAAGTGTTGATATTCACAGCTTTGATGTTCCGACACAGAACGAACTCACCTGGCTTCCACAGAAGCGGATTTCACTGGGTTTCCACGAACTCCACAGCCCCAGCACCAAGATCTTCCTGACTCACCTCTCACGAACTTTGTAAATAAAGCACTGTGTTGAATTCACTAACCTCAGCCTCCGTGTACTAACCTGACACTCTTACTCCGAGTCAGAGTATCAGATGTCACAACCAAAGTGTGTGTTCTGTCTTCCAGTGAAAATGAGTAGTGATGGGCATCTTAAGTATAAAAGCCATAGTTGTTTTCTGACTGATTGTTTCTTTTTTTCATGGTTTTCTTCACAATTAAACAGATTTAACCTCCAAATTCTCAGTATAGTGTTTGTTTCTCATTCATCTCTGTAGCGGTTCCCATTAGATTCTCTTTCATCTTATATGTTATATACAGTAAAAAAAATTGAAATCTGTATAAATGTAAGGTAATTCACCAAATACCACCAGCGTGTAGTGGCAGCTTCTGTTTTTGATGACACTTGGAGTATAAATGTGATCCATTGTCAAGTAATCATGCTTTTTTCTTTAGTTTCAGAGATGAATTCTGGCCTGATTAGTTGTGATTCAAGTGCTGATATTTGACCCCGTGACCCTCAGCAGTAAACGCCCACAGACCACACCACAGATATTCGCTTCCCTCCCGCGAGTGCTGATAAACACCTGCGCTTACCGGACGCACTCACAGTCTTCCAAGAATAACTGTGCTTTGACTATTTTGTGGTGTTTTTCTGCATTAGAACGACACGTTCTCAGTGCTCTTAGGATTAATGCTTCACATGTTCTGTCTGAAACACATTTCACTCGATGTGAGAGCGATTTAAAGTCAGCCTACTGATAACTTTGGAGTCACAGTGTTTCAGAGCTGTTCTAAACCAGAATCATCATGAAACCCATGAAGATAGTTTGACACCTGTCTCTTTTCTAGTTTTTTCTTGGCTAACAAGGGTTTGAGTCATTAAGCGAGTGTTCCTCGAGTGTTTGACTGGTTGAACTCTTCATGAACTTGTGACCGTCTGTGAATCACAGTGACAATCTGTGGAAACACTTGTGAGGAAAACAGCTGATTGTGAAGAGATTTCTCATTAATTAGAGCAAGACCTCAGAGCTCTGAATCGTCGTATTCTCTGATTATCAAACAGTAGCATATTAGGGTTCTTCAGTAAAGATGGTCACATTTAAACTCCAAGCTCTCTATGAACCTTTCACACACACACACACACACACACACACATATTGTATGAATCATGCTCTTGGTGAGTGAGTGTGAGAAGCTCAGGACAGCAGAGGAGACGTGGTGAGCTGCTGATGAAGAGTGTGTGAGTGTGTGTGCCCACTCAAGCTCTACTGTCTCTAAAGCCAAGACGTGCCACATGCTGAATCACCAGTGAGATTCACCTGAGTCATTTAGCAAAGATAAATAGAGGCTTCAGCAGCAGTGAGAATCAGAGTCTCTGAACGCTGAAGCTTCACTGACGCTTGTGTTTCACTCAAAGCACGCTCGAGAGTGGTTAGAAACGGCCAGGTAAGAGCATGTTTCCTGCTTGTGTCACAGTAACCCTGCGCTGAGTGTTTGAGCCTCAGTGCGTCATCATGCGTTTCTACTTCTGTACTGATCAGTGTTGGGGAGTAACTGGTTACATGTAACAGAAATAGGTAAAAAATAAATATCACTCTAATCTGTTACAGTTACTGAGAAAAATATGTAATTAAATGACAGCTACTTATGAAAATTTTATCGATTACAAAGGGGTTACATCTGAATATTCATTTGATTGATTTCTTTCCCAAATTACATCAACTGCTCTAAAATATGAGACACTAAGATTTAGGAATTTCGGACACAGAATAAGTTTATGTACTTTATATTCTTAATTTTTTAAGATGAACTGTTTTTTTCCAAGGCATTGTTATATGTTTTCTGTTTATGCAAGGATTTGATTTGATAAACTGGGCTATTAAACTATTTTTTTATTGTTTTAAATCTTTACTTAACCGCAGAAAGGTCCGAAAGTAAAAAGTGGCGCTAAAGTCAGATTTTGTGGTGGCTGTGCTTTAAAACTAAAATATTTTAATATTTTAATCTGTAACTTTACATTTCCAAAGGGACCGTCCCAGCACTGACACTGAAGTAGTTTTCTGAAGATGGACAGTGTGGTTCTTCTTGTGTGTTCAGTTCATGTAGTTAAGTGTGAACGCATCACATCGGTGTTATATTAACATTGGCACGACAGGCTGAGTGTTATGTCAATTAAATATTCATTAGCACCGGCTGCTCTTCTTTGGAGGCGACAGTGTGTGTGTACTGATAACTGGCGTTTAGATTAATGTGTGTGTGTGTGTGTGTGTGTGTGGATAGTAAAACCTAAAATCTTTGATACAGTGGGAATTGAAAAAAAAATGATTGTGTGTGTGTGTGTGTTGCTCTAATGATATCACACAGTTCTCTGAAAAACACAAAAGTGGGTCAGAAGCAAATAATTTCTTGAGGCCAGTGAATGTCAGAAGACATGGAGGTTCTGAGGGCATGTTAATAAGCGCCTGCAGACGGACAGGCGGAGAGCGGCCCGTGACTGCAGGCGCAGGCGTGTGATTGTGGCACTGGAACCCAGATGTTTGAGTAAACCCTCGCAGTGCGCTCACATGATGAAATGCATCGAGGCATTTAATGCTAAACATACGTCTCACAAACACGATGCTCAGAGAAACGCATCAGTCTATTAGAATCAGAGCAACACCTTGACAACCACCATTAAAATAATAATAATAATAATAATAATAATAATAATAATACTCAGAAAGGAATTTCATGGCCATGCTAACAGTAGGAAATGAAGTGACTGATGGTTGTGTGATGTCATGCAAAGGTGAAAAGTGTCATTTCTGTGTCTTTTAAGGCTGCGCAGTGTTTTATTAATTTGATTATAGCTACTATTTTGCACCTTCTTTTTAAAAACAAGGAATCATGGTTTTATGTAAAAAATATTAGTAAACATTGAAGGAGAGTAAGTGGAATATATTGCAAACACATCCATCTAGTAATGCAATGCAAAGCAGTGCAGAATCGCTACTGTATGTCTGATATTTGATGTTTCATAATGCTGACAGACCTAATGATGTTTTCACTAACTGCTGTTTCACTGTCTGTCTTCTTAAGTTTTAACCGTTTGTGAGTGGACCTCTAAGATTGAAAGCTAAGAAATATTTTCTAATTTTCCTTAGTTTATACTATTTCTGAACATATAGGATGTTTAAATACAATATTTGCGTTTATATTTCACATATATTTTCTGCAAAGATATTTAACAAGTTAATTTATTTTAAGTCTACAGTATGCTGAACTTCACGTGTGCTGCGTGTTGGAATAGATCTTTCTTTAACCAGATGTTTCTGAAGTTACATTGTGATGCTGAAATAAAACACTTTAGCTTTAACCCATCTCAGATTGAGGAGTCTGTAACACACACACACACACACACACGGCTCATGCGGTCAGGCTCGTCTTGTCAGCTGTGTTTTTGTTTTGGGCGGCACAGCCATGGTAATGTCCTCTGAGAAGAGCGCATGAACGCTGCGCTTGGCACGACGCGATCCTGTTGATTTTACAAGAGAATAAACACAAGCAGAGAGTGTGTGTGTGTGTGTGTGTGTGATTATGAGCCTCACGCCCTCCACTGAGTTTCACCCAATGACGACAGTGACTTTAAAGTCATAATGATTGGAGGCCTTTATGTGTGTGTTTCATAAGAAAGTGTGTGTGTGTGTGTCGGTGGTGTGATTGAGGGACTGGGCGGGTGGAGAGCGTCCAGGTTTTGTCATGAGTCTGGTGTTCCTCCCCCAGAGCTGCTGATGAGTCATGATGATCTTCACTCATTAGTGCTGTTCCCTACCGTACATACTGAACCTGAGAAAGAGTGCACGAGAATAACCTGAATCTCTTCTGAGGTGAGAAATGAAGAGAGGATCAGAGCTCGTACCTGCTCACACACTCTTTCATCACGTCAGAACTGCTGCTTCGAGATGAATGAGACGGACACAATCAGCCGCTGGAATCACACACTAATCTCCATCCTACGAAAACAGCCACAAATAAAGATTCGGTCATCATCTGCTCCCCCTCATGTTGGTCAAACCCGAATGACTTTCATTCTTCAGTGTTGTTGAGCAGAACACTCACACTGCTGTTACATAACACTTCGTATTGATGGTCCACAGTGGAATGGTTAATAACTGCGTTCTGCTACGAACTAAACCTCTGCTGGAGATTCTACTGACGATAAGAAATGTTCATGTCAACTTATTCTCCTAACTCTAACATAACAGTCTACTAATAACCAAAGAACTAAGTGACATGTAGTTGTAAACTAATGAGTTAGTTGCAATTATGTAACTGAAAGTAAATGAGAATTAATTGACGTGTAGCTGTAAATAATTGAGAGCGGATGTTGCAATATCATGGTCAGGTCTTCTGAACTCATTAATCTTGAGGAGCAGGCCTTGTCTCACGCTGACCCTGATCACACACACATGCTCTCTCTGTTTAATGGTTTCAGCATCGCAGCTTCAGGCACTTCTACATCATTCTGACACAGAATCACATCGAGAAGACACACAGAGAGATGGAAGACCAGAAGGGCCAAGCGTCCATCGAGTTTCTCCTGACCCTGAACCTGTTCCTACAGACGTTCAGAGCTACGTTACAAACATCGTGAAACACACGTGAGCATTCACTTTCATTCTGCCCTTGAGAGACGGTCGTCCACACAATCCTGCTCCTTTCTCTCCTTCCTCTTTCTTTCTTTTTTCTTTCGGAGGGAAATGTTTGCCTGTGTTTTCGTGGTTGTCATGGACACCAGCACTCCTGGCTTTATGAAATGACAAAATGGTTATAAAGTTACGTAACTTCATTCGACTAATTTCTCTATTAGAAGGAGCAGACTGTAGACTGCTGTTACTGTAAATACGTGTTTGCTTTCACAAAAGACACATGAAAGTGAAGAAGCTGGATGAAAACACCGTCTGTCAGAGAACATTACTGAGGGTTATTCTCTTTTACTCAGTGATGAATCACCTTGACTTCAGATTTCAATCCTGGAGCAGCACAATCGCTAAACATGGATTAAACTGAGAACACGTCAAGTCACCTGTAGTTCTGCAGCACTTTATGCGTACAGATTGATTTAATGAAGAAACCTCTTCACATGTGATTTCAGCTGTGAAGCAGCTCTACAGAACACAGTAGTGTTATTATTCAGATCACTTCAGTTCTAGTTGTGTGCAGTTAAATCAACAGCATTAGTGAATGATAAGTGTCTTCTAAACCCTGTCTAATCGAGTCAGAAACACACAGGTAATGTACATGTGTGAATGTGATCCACTGACCGTGAACAAACACGTTTCAAACCTTTTAATACTCAAATTCATGTTAGTGATCTGCTGGAAGAAAAACAAGCAAATACAAACAACTTGAACTGTTTCATTACAGGCGTCAGTGTTTCTGTTCTTCAGAAACTGTTCAGGTCATGTTCAGATGTGGTTTATGTGCCTGGAGAAGATGCACCGACGATCTGAAAGGTTTTTTCCTCTTTAATTGATGGCTCATGACCAGCAGTTAATGTCTTGCATATGCAGCTCTGGCGTGGGTTTGGACTATTACACATATGGAAAAGGTTACGTAAGATCGTTGTCACACCGCCTGCTCACGGGGAGAACGCTGCGGACACCAGCGAGAACAACTCACTACATCTCACACAGTTTGACTCATTTGACAAAACTCTACAGAAAATGATCATTATACCCAAACTAGACATCAGCTACAACTCTCACTGTTTTAAGGTTAGCATGCATTATTCATGGGGAGTTTACAGTTTTGTCTTCAGCTGCTTACTAAGTTTCTGTAAGCGGACGCCCAAACAGCAGAAGCACACACCAGATCTACACAAACACACACGAATCATCAGACGTTGACTTAGTTTTCAATTTCATTAAACATTTTTTGGAAAAGACATCACACAGTTCAATATGTCACACGAACATGAATTTATATTATGGAAAAGGTTTGTTAACAGCTGAATTTTTGTTTAATGTTTCAGATTATGGATGTGTTTTTACTGAAGTATTTTATACATTTCAATCACAAAAGTGATGTATTCACAAGCAGTCCAGTCTTTTTGTAATTTCACTTTTAAATGGATGTTGAAATTAATATCAACCATATTTTAAACTGAACCCTTTGTCTGAATTTAGAGAATTCACATCTGATGATCTTTTAGCTGAAATAACAAATTATTCAGAGTGAAATTAAACAACAAACACAGGATGGTGTCACCGTAACATCACCCAGCGCTCGATGACTAACTTCTGCTGCTCACAGATTCATTCAGCCGTCGAAACAAAACCTGTCCATTTATAGATGACAGCTGCTCTAAAAATACTCTCTTTTGTTCAGCGTGGTGAACACACACACACACACACACACACACATGTACAGCAGTGTCCTTCTCATCTGGGAAAAACTGGGCAAGATATTGAGCCAGAATTTGACTTCTCCGTCTTGCTTTAACACTGAACAGATTCTTGTCCTTTAATAAACGCAAAACTGAACTTTGTTTGTGATCTTCAGTATGTGCTGTTTAATTGCTCAATGGTTTTGTAATTTAAGACTGTTGTTAAATGTTTTAGAGATGAACTGTACTCAATCCTGCACCCCACTGAACTCTTAGTGTCCTGATGTTCAGTATATAACCAAGAGCTGAACGCAAAGGAAACGAAACCAAAAGATTTTGAACAGTAAGCTTTTAATGTTTCGTAAATAATTCTCTTCTGTTCAATAATCCTGCATTGATTTGATCCAAAGTACAGCAAAAACAGTCAAGTTCTGAAATATTTTTACTTGAAGTGACTTCTTTAAAAACATTAATAATCATACTGTTTGACAAATGTTTGACTGATAGTGTATGTGCATGAAAAAATATTTTTCTTTTAAGGCATTTTTAACATTTGAAATGAGTAAGTTTTAAGGTTTAGAGCTTTAAAGAGGTTTTAACTGTTCATCACATAGAAATGTTCTTCTTGTGAAATGACTATAAGAAATATTGCATTGTAAAATATTCATAGATAGTAATCATGATTTGTCTAATAGGCAAATAAAACAAATGTCTATAATGACTAGTTCTGTGTCCCATCATCATGAGCTCAGGAATACATTCAGACTGAATTCTGATGAACAAGACTGTAACTCTAACAGATTATAGAGTTAATTCAGCTCAGACTCGATCTGTGGCTTCTGTTGCAGGCGTGAGAACATGACAACACGTCTGATCTCGGCTCAAACTGCTCAGGATTGTTCTGGGGTTTCCTCTGCTCTTTTAACGGCAGGTCGAGAAATGAAAAGAGATTAAGAGAAATGTGGGAACGTGTTTTACTGCAGTCAGCACACGCTCACACACTAACGTGATTACCGTAATCTGATTTATAATCTGCCTCCAGAAATGGTGTTGTTAAAGAAGCATCTTGGAGGATCTTAAGATGTAAAACAGCTTGTACCACATTTCATCTGTTTTTACGATCACTTGGCCTTGTTTTGCGATCCAGTGAAATGAACATAGCTCCAGAGTTTTGTCTGGTGTGTTTGGGTCAGAATGACGCTCACGCTCCAGTGGATGTGAATGCACTAATTAATGTCTGTTTAATGCAAACGAAGCAGCGTCCTCATCCTCTCCCATCGTCCACGCTTCTCCTGCCGGTCTTTATTTTCAGACTGCTGTATGAAATTAGAATAAGCTTCTCATATAAATCCAGAAACATCAGTCTGGAGACGAGCGGACCTGATTAAACTCAACATGATGAAGGCGTCACTAATGTGACTGACACACACAGACAGATGAACATTTCCTTCTTAATTCTAGAAGATCTTCACTTTCACTGCTCTGCTGTTTGTTGTGATGTTGCTATAGTACTTCGACAAACAAGGCCACGTGCAGATATTTCTGTGAAGCTCTCTGTCCTCTAGAGATGCTGGAAAGATGCACAAACCTCAGCGCATTTCTGTAACAATCTGAAGACAGGGTGTAATGAAAATGAGTCAGGAATGAGGAGAGAAGCAGAGGAGATTCAAGCAAGGACAAACGGCATGAAATCACAAGATGTCTCTTTAAGGAAAATGGGATTTTGCTTTTTGGTAAAAAAAAATAAATAAATAAATAAATAAATACATTTTAAACACATTTCTTGGAATATTGCCGGAGCAACACACACACACACACACACACACTCTCTCACACACACACACTCTCACACACACACACACACACACACACACACACACACACACACAATTGGAGTCTAATCATCTAAGATAAATCACTTATAGTTTAAAAAATAGGCCTAATTCATTGCATTAGGTTATCCCTGAATTGCAAACAAGTTCTTTAGAAACTACTGAATCTATATCTAGATATCTATAGATGCACCAAATGATTCACTGATTAACCATTAAGATTATAACAGACAAATTTATTAAACTGAATGAGAAGTCATGCAAATGAAAAGTTTGATGTTACTGTGATGAAACATTTATAGAAAGGAAACTTATTTTTTGTCGTGATAGTCACTTTGTGATTGTGTGTTGAAAGAAAACTGAAAATACGCTGAAATGTTTGAGAAAACGTCACTTCTGATGATGTGTTGTGATACTAAGAGCTTTTAAAATGTAACAGTTGCTTGTGAAAATAGTACCAAACTGTGTAAAGCGCTTTGTACAATATAATGTAAACAAAAATGCAAGGGGTAAAAATTCTCTGAAAATTCTCAATTTTTTTTTTGATTTTCTTCAAGTGTTTTCAAACGTGATCAGATGCATTTGATACATGTATTCTTCATCAGCGCAGCACAAGATGATGTGTAGGAGTCAGATCGATCACATGAGCCTGAGACTCACCTGGATCCGCTCCACACCCTCAGAAAGCCCTGCGTTACAGAACACACATTAGATCTACAGCTTATTCATGCGTTTTTCAATAACAAATAATGCAAAAATGAGCAAAAGATCTAGAGGACTTTCGTCCTGTGGCGTTAACCTCAATACTAGCTAAATGCATGGAAAAGGTAGTTATCATCTAAAACCATACATATCAGAACAATTATATGTACTGCAATTTGCATATAAATCGCAAAGAGGAACAGAGGTCACTATATGGTCGATACAATTGCTAGCCATTTACAACAAGCAAAGGCTTATGTGCGTGTTCTTTTTACTGATTACACCTCTGCCTTTAATATTTAATAATGCAGATACATTTACTCTTGGAACGTCTCCTGGTTCTAGGTGTGAATGGGGGAAGAGTTCACTGGATAAAGAATTTTCTAACAAATCGACCACAGCGAGCTTGTGCTCAGGGGTTCAAATCAGATATTATATATTTTAACACCCCAAGGATGCGTCCTGTCACCTCTTTTATTTTCTGTTTATACAAGTGGTATAAGAGTGCAGCATGATAATTGCAAACTATATTAATGTGTAGAACATATTTAGGAATCATGATTGACTGTAGACTGAACTTCTCTGATAATGTGGCTCTTATTTGTAAGAAAGCATATCAAGGCTATTCTTGCTAAGGAAACTGAAAGAATTTTGTGTGAGTTGTGTTGCAAAGAGTTTATACAGGTTTAATTGAGAGTGTTTTAGGGTATAATATAACTGTGTGGTGCGGACGAGTTACTTCTGTGAATAAAGTTAAATTAGACAGAATTATAAGAGTAGCTGGAAAAATTAGAGGATTAAAGCAAAAGTCAGTTGCTCAGTTATACCAAAATACTGTTCAGAGAAAAGCTTTGATTATAACGAGAGACACAACACACCCCTTGAATCATGTTTTTGAATTATTACCTTCACGTCATCATTACATAACACCAAAAGCAACGAAAGCAATATATAAACACACCATACCAAATAAAATAAGTCTTTTGAAAAAGAGATAGGAAATGTATATTTTAATCTTGTTATTGTGGATGTAGTGTGTGGTTAGATGTGTTTATTGGATGTTGTGTATTGTTAATTGTTTTGTGTTTGTATGGCGAGACCAAAGATCAATTTTCAGCTAAGGCTGAACAATAAAGTATTACTACTACTACTGAAATATTAATATATATTAGATACTCTAGGTTTAGGATGCTACATGGTGAACTGCATTTGTGTTACTTCTAGTTTAATGAAACACATTTTGTTTCACAATTCAGCACACATTTAATTTTCAGTATTTATATTTTGTTCTTAATATGTGAAATGTATTAGAGGTAAGCGATCGCTGAAGTTTGAATGTCCTCTTTTGATCAAATGTCTTTTCACTCAGTGAATTCACGTTTCCTTTCTTTTCAGTTCTATTCACATCGAGTCTGGTGTGACACACCTTCTGTCAGAGAGAAGAGACTGAGAGTAAACCAGTTTCACACAAACACACACACGAGAAACTCATCTGAAGATTCATGGGAATAATCACCAGATGCCTGGAACTGAAAACACTTCATTGATCTTTAAATGAATAACAGCTTCATTCAGAGCCAATACAAACAACCAACAATCAGCTCTTCCTCAGTATTTTTGATTTGTGTTCCAGTAAAAATATCTAAACATCCTTAAAAATCAAGATACTTTTACTGGAGATACAAAATATATTTAATGAACCTTTCTGAAAAATGTGTCATAATTATTGACACAATCTGTATTTTATAAAGTGGTATATAAATTAAAATATAAAATATAAATGAAAATGTTTGAATGTGGAGTCAGTTGTAAATGTGTTAGGAGCAATCTGGAGCGTTCACTGAAGCTGTGTTGTAATGTTGTGGTGATTAGAGCGAGATGAAGTCTGATGGCATGTCAAGCGCAGAAATGTTTTGGCTGCGGGCGGACGAGCTTCTGATGGCCTTTACGTTCCTTCACATGAATAATCAAATCTAATTAAGACACGGAAGAGCAGTCGTGCCGGCCGTCTGATTGAGAAAGTGATATGATGAACGCAGCTCGGGGTCTCTTCAGGGTCTTGATCTGGAAAAATATTTGTTGAAATGGGTAATTCACTTCAAGCTGTTTAATGTGAAGCTAATAATAATAAGCAGAAATGTGTGTGACTTATGTAATAGATTGAGCTGCTTTAACAACAGTTTATAGATATTCAGATAAATAGCAGTCTTTATGAACTGTGCTAAAGAGCAGAGACTTTCAGAAAAGACGTCAGGACTACACTGAGGACCTGTCAAGAAACACTCAGGAATACACGCTGAAAAAGTGTGTGACCTAGAAATATAGACCTATTTTCATTGTAAAAACTTCACAAACAATTAAAAAAGAGAGAGAGAAAGAAACACTTGAATGAAATGTGCTCTCTTGAAGCAGTATTTTCTTGTAAATCCCCCTCCAGTCTTCAGCAGCGGTGATTCTGTGAGGTTTGCTGAACATCTGCTGTTCGCTGCTTGTAACTTGTACGTGACAAATAAAACCTTGAATCTTGACCTGTGTTTCTGTGCCACACACATTAATCAAACATCCTCGTTTACATGTGTGTGTTGTTCCCATCTCTGTGTGTATAATGTGTGTGTGATTCAGTGTTTGTTGTTTGTCGTGTTTATGTCCGCATGTCCACGCTAAAGAGGACAGACAAGTGCAGACTGAACATGTCACGGCACGTTTGAGTCACGCTGACCAACTTAGTGACCGCTGGAGATGAATATAGACTCCTGTAGAGCACCACACCTCCACACACACACACACCACACGCACTCTCACACACACTCACTCACACACACGCTCACAGACACACACACACCTCCACACGCACTCTCACACACACACGCTCACAGACACACACACCTCCACACACACACACACACACACACACACACACACACACACACACATACACACACGCTCACAGACACACACACACCACACGCACTCTCACACACACGCTCACAGACACACACACACCACACGCACTCTCACACACACGCTCACAGACACACACACACACACACACACGCCTCCACACACACACTCAAACACACACACACACACGTTTGTTTCTGTGTAAAGTGTGTAATGGTGTTTATACTGTACAAACTGTATATTCTATGTCCCTTCACCAACCCTACACCTAACCCTAACCCTCACAGGAAACTTTGTGCATTTTTACTTTCTCAAAAAAACTCATTCTGTAAGATTTATAAGTGTTTTGAAAAATGGGGACATGGGTTATGTCCTCATAAGTCACTCTCTCCTTGTAATACCTGTGTCATACCCATGTCATTACACACACACACACACACACACACTCTCACTCAGTCACAGACACGCACACACACACACTCACACACACACACACTCACACACACACACACTCTCACTCAGTCACAGACACGCACACACACACAGACACACACACACACACATGTTTGTTTTTGTGTATCTGTGTATCTCAAGTTGATGTCCATATGTCAGAAATGTACAGTAAAAATCAAGCAGCTTTTAAACTTACGTGAAGAGAGAAGGGAGGTTTAGATGTTCTCATGGCCGCCGGATTAAACTGCGATGACACTCATCATTTATGGCTTTAATACAAGCATCATTGGCAGCATGAATGTGCTCTGAGCGATTCACAATCCCAGAATCAACCCCGGCGTGTCCCTGGTGTGCTTCTATTTCAGAAACACTGTGCTATTCTTCTGCTTTGTGCTTTTGCTGAAGCCCTTAAAGACAAATCCCTGCTGTCGAACGCTATCTTTGAAGACCCAGAGCATTGTGTTGCTGGTAGGCTTTTGATTATTATTTTTATTTGCTCAGCAGGACAGAATATCATAAGAGAGACAGATTTATGGGTCGCATTACATCGAGTTACTCCAACTAAGCTTAAAAAGTCTTCATAATTCTCACGCAAAATGATGAGATTCCATATTTAGCAACTGAAATATCTTCATTTAAGCTCAGCAGAGAGAAACAGACCGACTGGGACATTTCTGCACAAACTGACTTCTTTTTTTTTTTTACAGCGGCTCATGTAATTTGATCTTTTTCTCCAGGTCTGAACTGCACCGGGGACGCCAGCGAGCAAGTTTACCACCACAGAGAAACCAGTCGTGTGGAGTGCTGATGTGGTGCTATGATAGAAGTGTTTGAGCTCATAGCATAGTCATGCACTAAACCATGAGAAAATAAGGCTTTATTAATCATATGTAATCATAATTTGTGTAAAAGAGAATAAAATCTGTGTTGATTTCAGCTGGAAACTGCAGTGAATTGTATGTATAGGTATGTTTTTAATGGTAAGAAATGAACGAGGAGAGGCTGTTTTAGCTAATGACTGCAGGTGTGCTCAACTGTAGTTAATGTGGCTTTTTTGACTAAACTCGCCCTCATCTTCATCTTCTCGCTCATGATGGGTCACATTAGCAGATGTCATTGTTGCCAGGGAGACGGATGACATCACATCACTTCCTGCGGCCGTCGACAAGCTTTAATTATCACTAGGTGACGGGTCACAATACTGAACATGATCTCAATCGTTCAGAAGATTCACCAAGAATCAATATATTTAGGAAGACACATGATGCATTTTAGCCTTTGGTCACTTTATAAACATTACCTAACACATTTGAGTAATATATCCACTTATAGAAACATACCTGGTGTATTCATGTTTCAGAGATCAAGCTTTTCTTCCGCTCCATCAGTGAACGTTGGATCTGGAGACACAGACAGGATCAAGCAATCAAAGCTTCTTTACTGGCAGTTGTGATATCTGAATGAATGTACTGTCACATATTTTCATTTATGAAAGCAGGAATTTCTTATGCATTAATCAATATATTGTAATAAATCTACAATAATTTCTAATATTCCGTTATGTCCTTTAATATACTGATCATTCCTATATTTGGAAATATATCTTCTTTGCATAAGGGCATAGAGATGAACCGACCCAGACGACCCCGCTGTGACCCCAAAAACAGCCCTAATTAAACACAAACGAGAGAAACGTTCATTCCATCTTCACAAACTGTCAGGCTTTCACTTTCTGTAGTGTGTTACCTGAAACACCTCATCCATCAGAGATCACACATCAGTATGAACTGCAGTAATATTAACATTAATATGAACAGAACAGATGAATAATGACAGCAAAGCAGTCTTTCCAGTGAAGTTCAGTGTTGTTCAGAAGCATGGGAATGAAGCAGCAGGTTTGTCAGTGTGATGCTGCTCATATTTTCCTGATGACGCCGATGATTCGCACCAGATTCTGTGGCTAATAAACCTCCAGCTCTTGAATATGACATTTGGACATGACAGATAAACACACATGTTGAGTTGGAGCGCAGCCTCGGTGGAGACCTGCTGTCCCCCAGTGACCATCTGTCTGCGGAGCGGGACGAACCAGCGCTTCACAGATGGACAGAACCAGTCCCTTCCCTTCATCAGCTCGCTCACACTTTCTTGCTTTGGAATTCAAACAAGCCTTTGAAGTCTCTTTCAATGTGTTTTTTTTTTTCATATAGGTCATAATAGAAAAAGTTGTACTAAATATTGCCATCATTTTTCAAATTTAAATGCCTGATAGGAGCATTTTCCCAGGTTTTATTTTTTACAGAATTAAACATGAATAAAACCAAGGAATAAATTCAAACTGTACAAAGCCATTGAAAACATAGTAAGATTTTTAATGTTTATTTTTATTGTTTTTTAATTCTCTTCTGCTCACCAGGGATACAACGATTTGATCAAAAATATAGTAAAATTGATTAAATAGTATTACTATTTAAAACAGCAGTTTTCTGTGTGAATCTGTGTTAAAGAGTAATGTATTTCTGTGATGCTCCGCTGTATTTTCAGCATCATTCCTCCAGTCTTCAGTGTCACATGATCTTCAGAAATCAGAATAATATGATGATTTACTGCTCAAGAAACACTTTCGATTATTATCAGTGTTGAACACAGTTGTGCTGCTCAATATTTCCGTGGAAACTGTGATACATTTTATTTTTCAGGATTAACAGATGAACAGAAAGTTCAGAAGAACAGCATTTATTTGAGTTTGAAATCTTTTGAAACATTATAAATGTCTTAATTGTAACTTTTGATCAATTTAATGCATCCTTGATGAACAAAAGTGCATGAATCTGAGATATGTTAACTCATGTTATTTCACCTTATTGGCTGTAATAAACAAAACATTTGGCCATATTGTATATAAATTGTTAGTTATTTGACTAAATGATCATGTTGAGTGCACATGAGTTTGCAGTAACTGAATATGTGCTAAAATGATTTTGTTGGAATAAAGGCAGAGATGATTAAGGCTGGTCAGGATGGTCAGTGTTGGGTGTTGTGACACATTAATGAGTCGCTGCCACTACGTCAACCAAACATTTAATACTGCAGGACCTTTAACTGATCCCATTAGCGGCTTCCAGCGCTTTCACACAGACCTGGCCTCGAGGCTGACGTGATCACACCATCATGACGTCTGTGTTTTAATATCTGCTGCCATTACTCACAGACAGACCTCATCCTTGGATCATATCGCTGGGTGATAATGGGCTGGACGCTTTGAGTTTGACCACTTGATGTGTCTGAAAAACAAAGAAAGAACAGACAGAATGGGGCCATCCCAGATCAGGAGGAGTGTGTTTGTCCATCAGGTTTGTAGAAATGTAGCATTGCATCAGTGTCTCATCAATGGATGCTCTGCAGTGAATGGGTGCCGTCAGAATGAGAGTCCAAACAGCTGATAAAAACATCACAATAATCCACAGCACTCAAGTGTCACGGTTGGTCTCCCCACCATCTTGGATTGTTGTCTTCCCAGCATTGTTTTGTACTCTTGTTTGTTAGGTTTATTTTCATTAAAATGTTTAACTCGCACTTGTTTCCAGCTCCTCCTTCACCCAGTTGTCATAGAACGTTCTCACCCAAAATGGAAGCAGCGAGCACCAACACGTTAACTGACTTTATTCACCACAGCATCAAACGCATGCATCAGCAGCAGGAGAGCATCTCTAACACCGGACGTGCTGTCCAAGCGCTGGTGGCACAGGTGTCCGAGCTCACCCAGCAGATCCATCAGCTCACCTCTCCCACTGTGCCCATTGGATTGCCTGCGCCGCCCGTCCCCTGGGAGAACCCCCATTATCACTTCTGGCCAGAGCCGCGACTTTCGGCGCCAGAAAAATACTCCGGTGAGCCAGCTTTCTGCAGAACTTTCCTAAATAAGTGTTCCATGCACTTTGCCTTACAACCCCGCACCTTCACACTAACCCTACTGTCCGGCAAGGCTGCCCTATGGGGGACGGCGGTGTGGGAGAGCCAACATCCGTGTTGGGCTGGCTGACCTTGTTCAAAAGGAGATCTACCTCCTCGAGCTGCCCCCCACACTCAACGGTCTCATTGGCCTAGCCTTACGAGTTGATGCCCGGATTAATCATCTTAGGGTCGTCAGACCAGTCCTACGCACCTTCCTATCTCTCCGGAAAGGGGCCGCTCGAGTCGAGAGAATGCGGTCGGTCCCGTCGACGACCATGAACCCATGCAGGTGGGTAGAGCTCGGCTGTCCCGGAGGGAGAGAGAGCGGCGTAGGTCCTAAGGATTATGCTTTTACTGCGGAGGCTCCGGACATACCATCTATTCCTGCCCGGTAAAAGAGCCAGCCCGGTAGTAAACATGAGGCTACTATCGGGTGGGATCTCCGCTGGAAAGTCCTCAACTACATCATCGACTCTCCTTCCGGTGAAACTGCGGTGGAGAATCACACACACGACTGTCATGCCCTTCTGGACTCTGGAGCCGAAGGTAATTTCATTGATTCACTCCTTGCACGTCACCTGAACATTCCTCTCCTGCCTCTGTCTCTTCCCATCCATGTCACCACACTCAACGGACAGGAACTGCCTCATCTCACACACTACACTGAACCCATCACTCTGTTCACTTCAGGCAATCATCGTGAAACCATATCCTTTTTCCTCATAGACTCCCCTGTAGCTCCCATTGTTTAAGGTCACCCCTGGTTAATGAAACATAATCCACGAGTGGATTGGGGTTCCAACACAGTCACATTGTTTAGTGAAAGTTGTCATGAGTCTTGTCTGGTTTCTGCTTGTCCTGTTGTCCCTGTCTCTGTCTTTCAGAAGGAGAACATGGTTTTGCCAAACGTGCGCGCAGAGTATCTGGACCTGAGGGAGGTTTTCAGTAATTCCCGTGCTGCTTCTCTTCCTCCGCATCGTCCCTACGACTGTGCCATAGATTTAGTGCCAGGTAAGTCTCTACCTAAAGTCAAATTATACTCTCTTTCTATTCCAGAGAGGGAGGCCATGGAGAAATACATTTCTGATTCATCTGGGTTCATCCTTCCTTCCTCTTCTCCAGCGGGGGCGGGATTCTTTTCTGTGGGTAAGAAGGATGGTTCTCTGCAACCTTGTAATGATTACCGAGAGCTGAACAACATTATGATAAAGAACACTTATCCATTACCACTCATGTCTTCAGCTTTCGAGAGGTTACAGGGAGCATCTGTATTCACAAAATTGGATTTAATGCTTATCATGTGGTCCGCATCAGGAAGGGGGATGAAAGGAAAACCGCCTTTAATACCCCTAGAGGGCACTTTGAATACTTGGTGATGCCGTTCGGGCTATCCAAATCACCAGGAGTTTTCCAAGCATTCGTTAATGATGTGTTGAGAGATATGGTAGATCAGTTTATTTATGTTTACCTGGATGACATACTGATTTTTTCTTCATCTCTCCAGGAACACGTTCAACATGTCAGACGAGTGCTCCAGAGATTACTTGAGAATGGTCTTTTTGTCAAGGCGGAGAAATGTGTATTCCATGCACAGTCTGTTCCCTTCCTAGGGTATATCGTCTCTTCCGATGGAATACATATGGACCCTGACAAAGTTAAGGCTGTGATAGATTGGCCATCTCCAGATTCCCCTAAGGCCATACAGCAGTTTCTGGGGTTCGGCGGTTTCTATCAGTGTTTTATTCGCAATTTCAGCCAACTAGCCACACCTCTGACAACCTTGACCTCCCCCAGTACTCCATTCAGGTGGTCGGACGCAGCTGAGACTGCATTCACTAACCTCAAAAGCCGCTTCATTTCGGCTCCCATCCTTGTGGCCCCTGACCCCACACGGCAGTTTGTGGTGGAGGTCGACGCATCAGAGGTGGGGGTAGGAGCAGTGTTGTCCCGACGTGCAGTCTCGGACGATAAGGTACATCCTTGCGCATTTTTTCCCCATTGATTATCTTCTGCTGAACGCAATTATGACATTGGTAACAGAGAGTTGTTGGCCGTCAAATTAGTTTTAGAGGAGTGGCGTCACTGGCTAGAAGGCTCAGGGGTACCTTTCATTGTTTGGACCGATCATAAGAATTTAGAGTACATCAGCCAAAAGACTCAATTCCAGGCAGGCTCGGTGGGCACTTTTTTTCGGTCGCTTTGATTTTATTTTATCGTACCGCCCGGGTTCCAAAAATGTCAAACCCGATTCTTTATCACGTCTTTTTGATCCCTCCGCCCGCCCGGTGACTCGGAGGAGTTAAGGTCCGAAGTCATTCAGTGTGGTCACTGCTCTTAACGTTGCTTGTGACCCAGGGATAAGTCAAACTAATGGGTTAGTTAAACAACAATTCTGGTGGCCACGTATGGCTCGTGACGTCCGTGATTTTGTTTTGGCTTGCTCAGTTTGCGCCAGTGGTAAGTCATCTAACCGACCTCCTGATGGGCTCCTCCAACCACTGTCTGTCCCTTCGAGACCCTGGTCCCACATCACTCTAGATTTTGTTACTGCCCTCCCGCCCTCTAATGGCATGACGGTCGTTTGTCCAGAGGTGCCAGCACACCTGGACCAGAGCCCGTGAGACTCTGCTCTGGATGAGGGAGCGCACTAAGGCCGATCGCCACCGGTCAAAGCCTCCTGTTTACGTCGTGGGTCAAAAAGTGTGGCTTTCTACCAATTACATTCCTCTGCCATCCATATCTAACAAGTTAGCTCCCAAATTTATCGGCCCGTTTACTATCACCAAGATCATTAGTCCGGTGACAGTCCGCCTCAAATTACCTCCAGCATACAGGAGGATACACCCTGCCTTGCATGTGTCCAAAATTAAACCCATGTTTTGTGCACGTATTAATCCACCTACTCCGGTTCCCCCGCCGCCGCATCTCGTAGATGGGGAACTGACTTATTCGGTTAATCGCATTCTGGACTTGAGATGGAGGGGACGAGGATTCCAGTACCTGGTGGACTGGGAAGGTTACGGTCCGGAAGAGAGGAGTTGGGTCCCTGCTAGGGAAATATTGGATCACTCCCTTATTGATGATTACAATCAGCAGGTAGGCCCTTCTGGGAACTCCAGGAGGCATTCTTAGAGGGGGGGGGGGGGTACTGTCACGGTTGGTAAACCGTGATCTCTGGGTTTTGCACTTTGTGGTGAAGTCTGTGTGTTTCGCGTCTGCACTGATTAGTTAGTGTGCGTCTCCATTAATTGTCATCAGCAGCAGCTGTCACTCATTACACACTCCCTATATATTGGCTTGTCTCACGTCTTGTGTTTGTGAGAACGTTGTTTCATGTCTAATATCTGTCTTATGCTTTTGTGTTGTTCTGCGTTGGATGTTCGTGTCTTCCCCCAGAAACCTCATCCACTCTTCGCACCTCCACAAGCATCACCACTTACCTTCGGCTCGACTCCCATCCTCTCCTGCTGCCAACTCACCATCACCATCCGGATTACTCACCGTCTCCCCACCATCTTGGATTGTCGTCTTCCCAGCATTGTTTTGTACTCTTGTTTATTTGTTTTATTTTCATTAAACTTTTTAACTCGCACTTGTTTCCAGCTCCTCCTTCACCCAGTCGTCACATCCAGTCCATCAGTCTGCACAGATCAAGCAGAGTTTCAACAGCTCTAAACAAATTCTGTGAGAGACAACAGGAGGAAGTGTTATAATGGACTATAGACTCTATGTATTTTAGTTAAAAACGTCTTAATGCTGTATTTGTTTCATCTTTTGTCTTCTCCAGATGTTCACTGATGGAGTGCACGCGGACAGACTGCTCACCCGCAGGCTGCTTTTATGGTCACGGGTGATTTTAATCACTCCAAATTAAAGACAGTGCTCCCCAAATTCCATCAACATGTTTCCTGCCACATCAGAGGAGACAAAACTCTGGATCATGTTTACACAAACACTGATGGATCTTACATCGCGACCCCCCTCCCCAACCACAGACAGTCTGTTCACCTTTCTTTCTTTGTGTGAAGTCATCAGTAGCCATATTTCCACTGTGGGGTCAGTGTGAGTCAGGGATTAAAGCGGGTCGGTGGGGCTCATAGTCTCGGGTCAGTAGCACCGAGGACAGAATAGTGCAGGGTTTCCACAGTCAGGGCCTGAAGCTCCGATGCGCTTCACTAAAACACACCCTTTACACACCTCTCAGAACAACGTCACGCAACCCCAGCATTTCAGCAACAAAGAGAAGTTATCAGAAAACTAAGAAATAAATCACTGGAACTAGCGCGATCACACAGGAACATGATAAAAATGTTTTACTATACATACAGACGGTTGGTCTGGGAACACCTGGGAATGGTCTGAATTATGCCCTTTGACACCCCAACACCCCCCCCCCCCCCCCCCAACCCCCCCCCCCCCACACACACACACACACTCCTCACCATCCTCAACACTGCATCTGGAATACAAACAAACAAACAAACAAAAACAGTTCAGTTGTTATTACTTGCACTACTGTCTGTTCATCCAGGAACACTGAATAATCTGTTTGCACACTGGAATATTTTTATATGCACTTTACTGTCCATTGAAATAGTGTAATTATGTTCATATGTTCATAGTTCTGCCTAAAGTGTACATACACTTATTACATAGTCCATCTGTATAGTATATTCATAGTACACCTATCTGTATATCATGCTGAGAGTATTTAAACATGTCCATAGCCTTATCTGTATATTTATTGTACATTTGTAATATATTGTAGACACTGTATATCCTGTACTTACTGCTTATTGCACTTCTTATCAGATGCTAACTGCATTTCGTTGCCTTGTACCTCACATGTGCAATGAATATAAAGTTAAATCTGATCTAAATGTAGCTTATATATTTGCAACATTTTTTTTTGTCAGGCAAACGCCTCAATGCAAAGGTTCATGGTCTCTTTCAAAGGCTCAAACAAGAGCAAATACAGCGGACGTGAATTCAGAAACAGCACTGTTTTGTTGTTCTGCATTCATCTGAGCATGAACACCTGGAGATGAAGTGAGGAGACGTTCTGAGCGCTGCGCTGTCACAGTCACTAAAGAGAAGAAGAGATCACAGACGTCGAGACATACGCATGTGCTGCTTCTCTTTGAGTCAGCCATGTTCCTCCAAAACCCATTAAAAAGATGAAGGCGTCTCCTGTGGATCTGACGTGGGGTCAGAGTCTGAGATGAACATCTGCCCTCCGTCCGTCCTCATCAAACACTTACTGACCTCCTTCAGTGATTCACATCCAGATCCTCCATCAGCTTCAGCAGAATCATTACATTGAGATAGCAGTCAAACATGGATCTTCATTTCCTCGTGTCACTCCGGACAGTATACTGTATTGTGTTCATGCTTATATTCATAAGAGAAATAAACCAGAAGCCGGGCAGTCAAATGATAATCAGTCTTACTTTTTGGATTCAAGTCAGACCGTTCTACTTTTAATGTGACTGACTGTAAAGAGTCTTGCAGAAAGGGTTAACTGGGTGACTAGCTGTTTAACTAGTCTAAGACGTTTATGTAACTGGCCACTGACATTATACAGAAAACTGAGAGAGATTTCTGAGTTCTTGTCCTCATGTTCACTGAACTGATGAGAATCACAACGTACAAAAGAAAATAAATTAGTGAGGATTAAATGTCGTGAGGTTGTTTTTGCCTCGTTTAAGAGACACTTTATAGTAATATTATCGATTTGCATTTAATCATTTAGCAGTTGATTTTATCTAAAGTGATGTACAGTTGAGGACAATAGAAGCAAACAAACCAGGGATAAAGCAGCAATATAGAAATGCTGTGTCAAGTCCTTGTAAAAGTGCTGATTGATGGACAGAGGGGTGATGTGTTATTTTAGGCTCATTAAAGATTAAACTTGCTGTCACATTCTGGAGTAATTGCAGAGGTCTGATAGACTTGCTGAAAGAGCATTTCAATAGTCCAGTCTGGAGAAGAAGAGCTCGTGAAGCATGTTCTTAAAGAAAGGGTCTGATCTTCTTGGTGTTGAATAAAGCAAATCTGCAGGATCGGACAGTTTTAGCAATGTGGTCTGAGAAAGTCAGCTCATCATTAATCCAAGGTTTCTGAGTGTATTAAACTCTCATTAGTGTCCCTGCAGCACAGAAGCAGTCATCAGTGTCACAGATATATTTGTAGAAATAGACAACAATACATTGTAAGCCTATGAGTCAAAATGATCAATTTTTATTTTATGCCAAAAAATCATCAGGATATTAAGTAAAGATCATGTTTCATGAAGATATTTTGTAAATTTCCTACTGTAAATATATAAAAACTTAATGTTTGATTAGTAATATGCATTGCTAAGAACTTCATCTGAACAACTTTAAAGATGATTTTCTCAATATTTAGATTTTTTGAGAAAGTGTTTTACCACTATCATCCACAATAATGGATGATGGATATCACGAAACAAACATAATTTGTAGTATTTCGGATGTTTGTAAATCACAACGTCACTCATTTTTCTTGCGTGCTGCATTAAAGCGTCTCTGCATCATCGCACACAGCGGAGCATTCTGTGATCAAGTGTTCCTGCAGGACCAGACACAAAATAACACCACATTCCCACATTTAAAGCTAAAGGTTAATGCAAATAATGAGGCCTGTAGGGCTCGTCGCCGCTAATGTGGAGCAGCGCAGGTGCGTCTGACCTTCAGTGTCTTCTGTTCAAACGTCGCCGGTGGATCTGACCAGGTTCTGTTACACAACGCTGCATTAGTGTAAATGTCACAACGTCACCGGCCCCAGGCGCTTCTCCATTAGCTCAGCTTTACATCATATATGAGACACAGGACTGATTCCTCTCAGACGGACTGAGCACAAACCCTGCACTGAGCGTCTGAGTCCCGCTTTATTTCCATCATTCTTTTGCTATTTTTGCTTTTGATGAATGTAAACATTCACCAGAATGAAGGAGTGAAACTCCCGCGGTGAACAGAACAGCTTTCAGTTAATGAAGGGCACTTCTAGATCAGGACAGCACATCTTCTTGAACACAGTCACATCTGTACTCCAGCGTTCACTGATGTAAGAGAATGTCCACCGCCGCGCGGTCCAGTACCTTACGGAGTATTATTAAACAGAAAATTAGGAGTTTACTGAGGCAAAAGACAGTTAATTGTTTGTAAATAGTGGGAACTGGACCTTAAAATAAATAATAAATAAAGTGAACAATAAAATAATTAGACCGTTGTAAGAAACAAACTTCTGCAGCTCCAATAGCGCCTTCTGCTGGCAGAGAATGAATCTGCATTTTCAATAAAACTTCTGATTTAGCAAAATACATATTTAGCTCGTTACCAGAAATAATCTACTCAAGAAGGACTTTGCAGAAGTCTACAGGAAGTGTGCATGCACAGTAACTTTTTGTTCGAGTTGTTGTTGTTCGTTACTTGCTCAGTTAGTGAACTAGACACAGATTCTGATTTCTTCCTGTAATAATCAGCACTTTTCCACTCACTAACTCAGTGTTTCCTGGTTGCAGATCCAAACCACTTCTCAGTACAAAACAAACTGATGGTCAGTCAGAGCGTCTCCAGAAGAAAATACACTGTGTTTCCATCACCAGCTTTCTCCTGCTCATAATACTGCACTTGTGACCCGTGCTGGCAAAATGAGTGAGAATCCACACGGGATCAATTTGAGCTAAACACAACAAAAGTGAAAAATTACGATTTTAGTCGAATTTGAGGTTTTCAAAAATGAGTTCATTAAGCACTCATCCAGTGATCCCAGTGCTCCAAAATAGCTGGAAAAATGAATTTTTACAGTTGATTATTTGTTTTTCTTGTTTAGATGTTATTAACGTGAAAAAAGTAATGCATTATTTGTTTCTATCATATATTACGGTAGTTCTACTTATGTTGTTTTTAAGAAAGATAAAATAAAAAAAATAGCTATATCATGAATATTTATTTTATTAATTATTGTTAAGAATAGAAATGCAATGTTTTATCTGTGATTTTGTTTTGCAATCTTCAGAAAACTTCTTAAAACTGACTTTGCTGATTCCAACAAATCATGCCTGATTTTGAAGGTCTCTTGAGATTGAAGAATTATGGCTGACTCTGCCAGCACAGGTCACATACGTGCAGAACATGAGTGTGATGTTCACAGAAGGATATGGTGTGTCCAGTAATTGAGGTTGACCGGGGCTCACGCTGGTCAGTAACTGGTTCCTCGTCTGAGAGCCTCGTTAGAGCCCGGCTGGTGTCTGGAGGCGTCGCCGTGGCAACAGATGCCTTCTGTACGTCATGCTGGATTCACCAGAGAAACCACGTCAATCATCGGGTGTGATGAAAACACATCTGCCTCTGCCTCGCAGCCTCTCTCGGACAATTTATGCACAAAAGTACTTCTGAACATCGATCTTTTAGATCAAGTGTCTGTTTAAGATCTGTTTAAAGTCTTCAACTTTGTCCTTTTATATAGCGCTCTTGACTTCTACTGACAGCTTCAAAGCCGCTTCACAGCAATAAAACGAAGATATCAGTGTTAATACTGTCAGTGTTGGGAAGGGTGGGAATCTATGAGGTTACAGAAGTTAGTTAGATTAAAATGTAATACGTAGTGTATTTCAATTGCTTTATTAAAGTCATGCAACTAATTACATTTGATTACTTTTCAAAATTAAAAAAAAAACAGTTAATCTTAAAAAAATAAAACATTAATCCAAACAAGAAATAAAACAGTTATTAAATTAGCATGTGTCCTAAACACCTGAAACATTGGCGTCTCATATTTTAGTTGATGCAGTTTGGGAAATAAATACATTTATGCACTTAGCAGATATTTTGAATAAAAGTGAGTTCTAGTGCATTCAGGAAATACATTTATTTATCTGTATGTGTTTTCCCTGGGGATAGAAACCACAACCTTTTGCGCTGCTAACACAATGCTCTGCCACAGGAACACTATAAATCAACCAAATCTGTACAGTCTGTGTGTTCAGACATAGCCCCTTTGTAATCATTAATATTTTCATAAGGTACTGTAATTACTATAACAGATTATAGTGACATTTATTTTGTAACGTAATCCTGTCAGTGCAGTAATTTCCACCTGAACTCAAACCAAACTAACTTCTGCCGGTCTTCTAATGTTTGTGCTTCTGTCTTTCTGATAAATCTTGATTTGATTATTAATCTAACACAGACATTCAGAGATTAAGTGTAACTAAAGACTCTCACAGGAATCAGCAGGGGATGATTTTCAGGTTCATGAGGCTGAATGTTTTCAGAAAGTTGCTCCATTTGTTTCACAGACACTTCACATCCGGCTCATCTGCTCCCCGGGCACCGCAGCATAAATCATGCCCTGTGTGTGTGTGTGTGTGTGTTCACTGCTGTGTGTGTGTGTGTGTGTTCACTGTGTGTGTGTGTGTGTGTGTGTGTTCACTGCTCCGGGTGTGTGTGTGTGTGTTCTCTGCTGTGTGTGTGCACTTTGGATGGTTAAATGCAGAGCACTAATTCTGAATATGGGTCACTGTGCTTGGCTCTATGTCATGTCCCTTTTCATATGTAGAGGATTTTGCACACTTTCCCTTCTCTTTCTGTGTCCCGAGGACTCGCTGTGGTTAACCTCATGTATTTCCCTGCATGGAGAAGAGCAGCGTGACATTCTGCTGAACATCTGACTCTGTGCTTCACTGAGGAAAGAGAGTCATATGGGTTTGAACTTCATGAATTGAGCAAATGATGACAGAACTGACATGTTCAGCTGATGACACACACACACACACACACACACACACACACACACACACACACACACACACTCTGATCTTGTTTCTCAGTCACCCATTGGGCTCATAACAATATATTAGACAGCAATTTGTCTTTTGAAAATCATATTTCCAGTGTTACAAAAACTGCATTCTTCCATCTTAGAAACATTGCCAAGCTACGAAACATGTTATCTGTTTCTGATGCAGAAAAGCTAGTTCATGCATTCATGACCTCTAGACTGGACTATTGTAATGCACTTCTAGGTGGTTGTCCTGCTTCGTCAATAAACAAGCTACAGGTCGTCCAAAACAGGGAAGTCGTGGCCTAATGGTTAGAGGGTTGGACTCCCAATCGAAGGGTTGTGAGTTCTAGTCTCGGGCCGGATGGAATTGTGGGTGGGGGGAGTGCATGTACAGTTCTCTCTCCTCCTTCAATACCACGACTTAGGTGTCCTTGAGCAAGGCATCGAACCCCCAACTGCTCCCCGGGCGCCGCAGCATAAATGGCTGCCCACTGCTCCGGGTGTGTGCTCACAGTGTGTGTGTGTGTGTGTTCACTGCTCTGTGTGTGTGCACTTCGGATGGGTTAAATGCAGAGCACAAATTCTGAGTATGGGTCACCATACTTGGCTGAATGTCACATCACTTTCACTTTCAAATGCAGCAGCTAGAGTCCTTACCAGGTCAAGAAAATATGATCATATTACCCCAATTTTACAGTCTCTGCACTGGCTACCTATTAAGTTCTGTATCAGTTATAAATTATCATTACTTACCTATAAGTCCCTAAATGGTTTAGCTCCAGCGTACCTAACTAGCCTTATACCACGCTACAACCCATCACGCTCCCTAAGGTCACAAAACGCTGGACTTTTGGTCGTTCCTAGGATAGCAAAGTCCACTAAAGGAGGTAGAGCTTTCTCACATTTGGCTCCCAAACTCTGGAATATCCTTCCTGATAATGTTCGGGTTTAGACACACTCTCTCTGTTTAAATCTAGATTAAAAACGCATCTCTTTCACCAAGCATTCGAATAATGTATCTCTTAAATTGTGAGTGTAGTTGCATCTGATCAAATGTGCATTTTTATTCTCTAGCTTGGGTTAAACTAATTTATTTTACTTTGTTGGATCAGCAGCTATGCTAATGATGTCTCTATGTGTTTCTCTGTTTCTGCTGGATCTTCATCCCGTGGTAACTAGGATTTACACAAGCTCCAGTCTGGATCTAGAACACCTGAGAAGAGATGATGCTGACCCTCAGAGGACCTCAGATGATGCTGACCCTGAATCAACAACTGAACTAACAATTATTAATTATTAATAATATTAATAATGTTCAACGTCTGGCTGACTATGTCTTGTATTAATTTTTCTAAAAATCCTGTCAAACGCGCACAAACTGACAGTCACCACTTATAAGCCACTACTAAATATTGTAGAAACATAAGTTTCTGTAAAGTTGCTTTGTAATGATTTGTATTGTAAAAAGCGCTTGTACAAATAAACTTGAATTGAACTGAATATGAAGGCAGCAGGTTTTTCTGTGTGGATCAGTGTTTGTCCACATCCTCGCTGTATTTTAGGAGAGGAGGATCTAAATGTCAGATATAACGAGCCCGAGCTCAGTGTGGATGTCTCTTTCTCTCTCTCTCTCTCTCTCTCTCTCTCTGCGTCAGTGTTTGCTCTGCCCACCTGTGATGAGTCAGTCTCCCACTCGCTGAACTCAATCAGCCAATCAGAGAGCTCCCTGCTGCCGTCAGAGCCCTGGAGATCAGCACACACACACACTCACACACACACACACACACACACACACACACACACTATATAACACACACACTCACAAACAGACAATACAATACAGACACTGTAACACGCACAAACTATATCACACATACCCACCATAAAACTCACACACTGTAGGCTACTGGATGTGTGTGTGTGTGTGAGTGTGTGTGTGCGTGCGTGAGTGCATCTCTGTGTGTGTGTGTGTGTGTGTGTGTGTGTGTGTGGCTGTAACTGTCCCAGGTAACTCATGTGTATCTGTTGTGTCTCTGTAAGATCTGCTCGTCTCAAGCTCCTACAAACACTGATCAGACTTCACTTCACCGGATCAGAGCCACGACAAACCTTCATCCTCATCACCATGAGCTGTGGTTCTCCAGCTGTTCCTCGAGGGAGGTCTGCAGCAGAAGCTCGAGGGTTTCTGGAGAACATCTTCTGGCTGGTGCCACTCAGTTCCACTCAATAAACAGATGAACCCCAATCCGCTGCATGAGTGCAGTTTAATGAAGATGAGAATCACTGTGGTGGAAATAAGTGAGTTCTGCAGAATCAGACGAGACGCTGAGGGAGACTGACACAGAACACCGCTGTAAGTCAGACCTGGGAACAGAAAGAGTTAATTAACCTAAAAGAATAAAGCAGCCGCTGCAGAGCAAACGTATGATTTCAGCGGTTGTTATTCTGCTTACTCTTTTCTGCTCTTCTGAATTAACCTTTCTCAGTAAATACAGACTTAAGACAGTAAGTGTTTGTCAACTTAACTACTTGATTAACTTAGTTTTGGATCCATTAAAATTAAATCTGTTTAGCAACTGAAAGCTAAATACATTTCAATAATTGAACAAACCAAACGAAAGGAAGATACGATAGCAATTATACATTTTACTTGGTCTCCTCATGTCTTCAGTCTCTGGTTGATAGTTTAGAGGTTTCTATCCAGTCAGAGCTCTTTTAGTGTTTCCAGAAGCTTTACTTTCACTGTTCCTCAGCGGAGGAATGATCTCCACAAGCCTCCAGAACATCTCACATCTTCTGAGGAGCTCTCCATCACTGTGTTATATGTGCGGATCATCTACATCTCATCTCACCGCAGATATCGGTGATGACTGGGGGCAGGAAATGTCTGGGAAATTTTCAAACATTTCAGAAAATTCTTAAAACTTCCCAAAATAATCCTGGAAAGTTTACAAAATGTCTGGAATTTTTCAGAAATGGTCAATCATTGTTTGTCAGTATCTGCTCTGTTCTAAAGATCTCATTGTTTTATGTGACAAGCAGCAGAATCTCATCATAAACAGCATCTGCAGCAAATTCCTGTTTTTTCACAGTTTGAGTCAGTTTTTTCATCCATATTCTCACTATTAACCTGATTACTGTTCACTGGAAGTGTGTTTCATGTGTTTGAGTCTCTGTTGCACACACAGGGACGAGAAAAAAGGGCACTTCTCCTATTTATTTTTTATATTTTTCTAAACAAAACTTTAAATATATTAACACAACTCTCTTTGTGCTCCCTCAGATTCCAGATTTTTAAATAGTTGTATCTCAGACAAATACTGTCCTCCGAACAAACCACACATCAGTGGATAATTATTTATTCAGCTTTCACTCGATTAATAAATCCCAAATTCAATAAATCCCAATTTTCAGATCCGCTGATGTTCCAGACTCACAGTCTGCTGCCGAACACGATCACTATCTTTCCGCAAAATATTAACATTCTACTTTTAAAAATGTTTGATTTTGTTTCCTGGTAAAACAACACAAACTTTAGCAACTTTAATCGAAACCCAGGCATCTGCGTTCATACAGCACACACACACACACACACACACACACACACACACACACACACACACACACACACACACACACACACACACACACACACACAACACACACACACACACACACACACACACACACACACACACACACACAAACACAAACGCACACGCACACGCACACACACACACACACACAAACACACACACACACACTCACACACACACACACACACACACACACACACACACACACACACACACTCCTATATGGCAGAGCCCCATAATGCTGTTCCAGACGGGCAGCAGGGCATGAGAAACAGCAGGTTTTGGGAGGGACCGGGATGATTCCACCTCTCCATTTACTGACCCAGAACATGTGAGACGGACGCACAGACTTCTGGGAAACGCTGGCGTCAGTGCTTCTGGCTGCGGATCACTCCTCGTGTAAAGCAGAACAAACACAACACACTGCGTGAAGAAGAGAGCAGTATAGAGAACAAATCAAACCCTAATCTAACCAGTGTCAAAGATCATCACTGTGTGTGTGTGTGTGTGAGAGAGTGAATGGAGTGTGTGTGTGTGTGTGTGTGTGTTTTCAGACAGATGTGAGGTGTTTAAGCTGTGATGAGGATAAATCACAGCCTCAGGAAATGTACTAAATAAACCACTAGATGAATAAATATCAGCATGTGCCTTACATTTTCTTCTCTCAATTAGATGCAGAAGTGCCTGTCTGAAAACAAGCTCTTAGATATATCTTAAACACACACACACACACACACACATATGAAGTAGTCACTTCAGCTGAGTCTTGTCTGATATCAAACACACTGAACAGGAGTGCTGTGATTGGTTAGATGGACAGAAAACACGTGAGGCACATGGCTCCCTGATCACTGACATTTCACACACACACACACACACACACACACACACACACACACAGCAGTGGGCATCATTTATGCTGCGGCGCCCGGGGAGCAGTTGGGGGTTCAGTTTTTTTGCTCAAGGGCACCTCAGTCGTGGTATTACCAGCCCGAGACTCAAACCCACAATCTTAGGTTTAAACTCTCTAACCACTAGGTCACGAGTTTCCCCCGTTATGAATTAAGCCACTCGTTTCGAAATCTTCCCGGTCTACTGACATTTATGAGCGAGGACAGACAGAGCTGTAAAGATGGTACATTATACACTCAGAATCAGACATGAATTCACAATGCCTCTCAAACTCCAGTTTAGAGTCCAGGTGCGTAAACACAAGCACTCTGTTAACAATGACTAGCCGAGGCATCTACTGATTTATAAGGTTTTTTTATTTTGTTTTATTTGAATGATAGCCTTGTTTTAACATTTAAATAAAGTTGAGTGGTCCTTTTCTTGTCCTTACAGACAAACAAACAGAGCAGTTTATATTTACATGCTGATGAACACTTCATTTCCCAGAATGCCTTGAGCTGCTGGGTTCCTCAGAAGAGCAGTTAAAGTAGACGTGGAAGACCCGACTCAAACCAGTAATAAAACACAATAAGCACTCTGTTTTTACTTCAGCTGGCTCCAGCCAATGCAGCATTATTTATACATGTAATTATTTAATAAACGTCATCTCTTTTATCTTTTTATACAGTTTTCCAAAGCCACTAGAGGCTGAACATGAGATTCTGTCACTGTCCGGCTGCATCAGAGACAGATGAAGACCGGAGCGGCGCTGGTCAACACTGCTCTCTTCTGAGTGACCCCTAGCTTCAGGAACTGACCAAGACAAGCTCAAACATTAACAAGACTTCAGCGGCCCGAAAGAGTGGAAACTGACCGCACCACTGTCACAGCGTCATAATTAATGACACACTTACGTTTTAATTCACACATTAATGTCTTGTGTTCAAGAAGAAGCTAGGATTTTATTTTACAATTAAGTCTTGCCTTTCATTTAATGCAAGTAAGAAGCACACACACACACACACACGTTGGTGGTTTATGGGGACTATCCATAGGTGTAATGGTTTTTATTCTGTAGAAACTGTATATTCTATCTCCCTTCACCAACCCTACACCTAACCCTAACCCTCACAGGAAACTTTGTGCATTTTTACTTTCTCAAAAAAACTCATTCTGTATGATTTATAAGTGTTTTGAAAAATGGGGACATGGGTTATGTTGTGTCCTGATATGTCACAAAAACATGCCCACACACACACACACTCTCACTCAGTCACACACACACACACACACACACACACACACACACACACACACACACACACACACACCTCTGCACAGTGAGGTTCTCGAGCGTCTGCTGCCCCCTGCTGGTCACGGTCAGGTGTCTGTGATCTGAAAGCTGCTTCTAGCAGAAGATCTGAATGAAACGCAGTGCTAGTGCTGTGACAGTGAAACAGCTGATTATGTGATTATTCTGGTGTAAGAGGATTGTTGGGGTGTGTGATAACACACACATTCACACTGTTCAGTACTGATCCATGGTCCCTTCTAGAACAGATCCAGGTTACTCTTTATTGTAAGGTGTTCCTGTTACAGTGTAACAACAGATGTTGATCTGCTTCTGATGTAACAAACACAGCACTTCAGAAGATCCAACAAACACACTACTTTTCATCTTCCACAATCTGTTTCTTTAATGAAGATATCAGCTCTGTTTGATAGACACCATCTGAGCTTCGTCAAGACAAAACAACAGACTGAAGACACTGGTGTGTGTGTGTGAGAGAGATAGTGTTTTAGTATGTGTGTGTGTGTGTGTGAGAGATAGTGTTTTAGTATGTGTGTGTGTGAGATAGTGTGTGTGTGTGTATGATAGTGTATTAGTGTGTGTGTGAGATAGTGTTTTAGTGTGTGTGTGTGTCTGTGTGATAGTGTTTTAGTGTGTCTGTGTGTGTGTGTGTGATAGTGTTTTAGTGTGTGTGTGTGTATGTGTGTGTGTGTGTGTGTCTGTGTGATAGTGTTTTAGTGTGTCTGTGTGTGATAATGTTTTAGTATGTGTGTGTGTCTATGTGTGATAATGTTTTAGTGTGTGTGTGTGTGTGTGTGTGTCTGTGTGTGTGTGTATGTGTGTGTGTGCGTGTGTGATAATGTTTTAGTGTGTGTGTGTGTGTGTCTGTGTGTGATAATGTTTTAGTGTGTGTGTGTGTGTGTCTGTGTGTGTGTATGTGTGTGTGTGCGTGTGTGATAATGTTTTAGTGTGTGTGTGTGTGTGTGATAATGTTTTAGTGTGTGTGTGTGTCTGTGTGTGATAATGTTTTAGTGTGTGTGTGTGTCTGTGTGTGATAATGTTTTAGTGTGTGTGTGTCTGTGTGTGTGTATGTGTGTGTGTGCGTGTGTGATAATGTTTTAGTGTGTGTGTGTGTGTGTGTCTGTGTGTGATAATGTTTTAGTGTGTGTGTGTGTCTGTGTGTGATAATGTTTTAGTGTGTGTGTGTCTGTGTGTGATAATGTTTTAGTGTGTGTGTGTCTGTGTGTGATAATGTTTTAGTGTGTGTGTGTGTGTGTGTGTGATAATGTTTTAGTGTGTGTGTGTGTGTGATAATGTTTTAGTGTGTGTGTGTGTGTGTGTGTGATAATGTTTTAGTGTGTGTGTGTGTGTGTGTGTGTGTGTGTGTGTCGTACACACATTCAGCTGCAGCAGGAGTCTGTGTGTGATATTCCAGCTCTATCACATGAAACACAGAGGAGTCTCTCAGCAGGTGTTTCTGGATGATCTTCTCAAGCTTTGGTTCCGAGCACAGAACAGCGTGAGGTTCTTCTGAAGCAGAGATCAGACGCTCAGGCGGCCAGCCGCTGCGTCACCACCTCGCGGTACATGATGGAGATGTAGATGAAGAGCAGCAGGATGACGAAGAAGTCGTCCATGAAGCCCAGCAGCCCCACCACTCCCTCGGGGATGAAGTCCAGCGGTGACGCCAGGTACGTCAGCGCTCCCAGCACACACAGCAGGATCCGGATCCGGAACATCCAGAACAGACCCCCGACGGAGAACATCTCTCTGAAGGCGTGCCGCAGCAGCGTGGGGACGTCCAGCAGACGGTCCAGCAGCTGCACACACACACACACACACACAGACTTCAGTGCACTAGACATACACATCAGCAGATCTCAGCAGATTTTTAGATATATCACTACGTTCTGTTTGGATTGTTATGAAGAATACAGTAGAAATGTGCTATAACTCTATAGTTACTGAGCTTAGGCTGCTGTAAATGCACTAAAAGCATGACTGGGATATTCATTCATGTGTTTAGATGTGTCCAGTAAGTTTGAAGTGCTTATTTTTTCCACCTGGAAGTGTTCATTTCACACAACAGACTGCTTTAAACAGATCTAAAGCTTTTCTTTAGCTCTTCAGCTTTAGTTTGTACTGCAAACCCAGAAGAAAGAGCTGTGTGTTCATGACTTCACTCGTGTCTGACCTACACACCGAGAACAGAACGAACCAGAGAAGATTTCCAGATTTTACTCATTACATAACCTCCACACACCGGCCGGAGAGAACCCTCTGGAACGTTTGCTTTGGCAAGCCCTTTCCAAATCCCCCAAAACAAGGAAAACAAAGGAGGTTTAGGCCTGAGTTCGTCTGAAAAGACGTCACAGCAGCTCAATCTTCGACTCAGTTTCTCTTGCTCTCTCAGCGTTACCTAACTGTGAAGCAGCGGGGCTTTATTGTGATGTGAACTAAGAGCAGCTGGTCAGTTACAGGGACAGTTAACCCCAAACTGAAAACGGTCAGCATTTACTCTCCCTCGAGTCGCTCTAAACCTGAACGAGTCTCTCTCTTCAAAGGGAGATATTCTGAAGAATGTTGGTCACCAAGTATGTGATGGTCCCCACAGACTTCATTAAACACTCTAGAAGGACTAAAATATGTGGTGATCAAGGTTCCTGCACACATGGTGCTCTAGAGAAGGACACGGTGACTGGAGGATGAGCAGATGCTGACGGTCAACAGACAGACGGGTCAGTGTTTCTGAAGGAAGCGGCTCACGGAGCGAGGCTGTCCGGAGAAGCGCAGGTTGTAGTCGTGGATGTCTCTGAGGATCAGCGCGGGGTCCACCTGTCCGTCCGGCGTCTGAGCCCCCCCCGTGTCACGGAAGAGCGGGAACAGCAGGGTCACCTGACACACAGACACACACAGACTCACTGACCTGAACGAGTTCAGCAGAGCCAGCAGGACAGGACAGATATGTGTGTGTGTGTGTGTGTGTGTTCACCGTCTGTCTGCAGATGGGGCAGCTGATGGCTCCGAGCCACGTCCCGTAACGCCAGTACGCCATTAAACAGGGCCCTGCGGTCAGACACAGAGCAGACGTGATCAGATCAGACACACACATGACGAACCACTGACCGCAGCTCAGCTCACCGCAGAACAGATGACCGCAGTTAGTCTCCACGGGCAGAACGGCCTGCTGCAGACACACGGGACATGACATGTCCGAGTAGAACTGATGCCTGGGCTCCGCCGCCGCCAGCTGCTCTCACACACACACACACACACACATATATGCTGTATACACACACGGCGCAGGTGAAGAGCAGACAGAAGAGCACCGGAGACTCCTGGATGAGACAGACCTGCTCGGGGTGGAGCTGCTCCCGGACCACACGCACCTGCTCCTGATTGTCCGGATGAATCCTCTGCTGCTCGTTCCTGACACACACCACAGCATTATTACACTCACACTCCACTAGCATCACACCAGCGCACGCAGGACACTGCAGATCAGTTCTGTGTGTGGGGTCAGGGGTCAGAGGTCAGGGGGGACTCACCTGCAGAGCAGCGTGGCCAGACCGAGCAGAAAGCTGACACTGAGCACCAGCACCAGAAGCACAGGGTCACTGACTCCTTCAATCAGAGAATCCTCCTCTGGAGCCAAACACACACTGGCCTCCATCACACCTGCACATATCCTCACACACACACACACACACACACACACACACACACACACCTGCACTCACACACACCTGCACACACACACACTGATCAAAGGCTGTGGACACATCTACCTTCAGCTGTGCATCTGAAAAATAAAATGTGTCACAGTTTCCACAGAAATACAGGTGCAGTTCATACAATTATAATATAATAATATATAATATAATATTAGAAATACATTACACTTTAACAGAGATTCAGACAGAAAACAGCTGCTTTACATTACAATAATATTTCACAATATTATTTCTGAATTGATGAAGAGTCTGACAGTCACAGAATAACCTCACATTTAAATGTCTGATGAGATGATGATAATAACATTACACATCAGGTCTATCTAAGTATGAGAGTAATAATAACCTGATATTTACACGTCTGAAGCTGGACAGTCGGATTATATATGAGAATAAATATATGATATGAAAATAAACACACACAATGAGATTCACAGGAAACAGCCAAACGGCTTCCGCTCAAACACTTACATGACAGAAACGGTGCAGTTTCAGGAATCGAACACACTTTCGAGAAGATAAATGTTCAGAGTTTAGTGTTTGTTTGTATAAGTTGTGGGCTCGGTTACTTCCGCATTCTTCTTCTTCTTCGGCGCATCGGCGGTTAAATCGCGGGTTACTGCTCCATCACCGCCTCCTCCTGCTCCGGAGTGCGGAACGAACAATAGACTTACGTTACACTCTGATTAAAAACGAGAGAAGGATCCTGTCTGTCGCCCTATCCACATTTTCTTATGCGTATTTATTATATCTTATAAAAACACTGTTCCTTGAGTAAAATACGCACACAGTGTCGCTCTCTTCTACCGTCGCCTTGTTGAAAGCCGTGCGTTTCGCTGCCTGTCTCACTTCATCAAGTCTTATTTGCGCGATTTTTTTTTTTACCATACTAATTTTAATAAATAGTAACTGTTTTCTCCTTTTTAAGATAATCTTTCAGCAAAGCGGATTTCTGCTATGATATTTTCCGTCAGGCATTAGGTGCCCCTATCCTGCTGGGTGGCAGCTGAAGGACCCCTGAGGAAAAGATCCTCGGAGCGGTTGATGTTTGTCTGTCATCGACGCTTTATTCGTCAAAATCAGCGTCTCGTCGCTCAGATTCGACAGGATTTCACTCGCCATCGGACTCTGATCGCACCGTGAGCGGCGGAAGCTCCGTTTCACTCAGTCTATTCTCTCGTTTATCAGGTTTATCAGCGGCGGAGACGATCATGAGCGCTCCGGAGACTCTGGACCGAGAAGAGCTGTGTGACAGTCTCCTGACATGGGTGAGATTTCGGGTCTAGAACGGGTTTATCTGCTGTTTACTTTCTCACGAACAGCCCATTAACGTGTTCTTCGAATTGATTTGTTAATATAATACAACAAAGCGGTGATCCTTCAGTAGCTGATGATGTCATCACTGTGATACCGTCACAGCGTTTCTTCATAATCATAATCTCTATGATCAGTCTCTTTAAGACTAGTACTAGCCTGAATAACTAGCAGTCAGTCGAGAGTTAATCAGTTTTACTTTCTGATTCATACTGGAGTCAGAGTTTCCTCTCTAAGACTGCTCTTCGCTTCTTAAACCCCTCACAAACAGAGCGAGCTGAGACTAATCTAACTCTGAACACTCGACTGTTTATCTGACTAACTAGCTGGACTAACTAGTTCTTTACACTGTGCCTGTGTTCTGGGCGAGATAACAGACCTGTAAGACTAGTAAGTGATCTGGAGAACCGCTTCACTCATCAACATCTGGATCTACATTCCTTCAGACAATACACTGTGTGTGTGTGTGTGTGTGTGAGAGAGGGAGTGTGTGTGTGTGTGTGTGTATGAAAGAGAGGGAGTGTGTGTGTGTGTGTGTGTGTATGAAAGAGAGGGAGTGTGTGTGTGTGTGTGTGTGTGTGAGAGAGAGAGAGACAGAGAGAGAGGGAGTGTGTGTGTGTGTGTGTGTGTGTGTATGAAAGAGAGGGAGTGTGTGTGAGAGAGAGACCGAGACCGAGAGGGAGTGTGTGTGTGTGTGTGTGTGTGTGTGTGTGTGTGTGTGTGTGTGTGTGTGTGTGTGTGTGTGTGTGTGTGTGTGTGTGTGTATGAAAGAGAGGGAGTGTGTGTGTGTGTGAGAGAGAGAGGGGCAGAGTACAGACAGTGTACTAGTTCTTGGTTAGCTCTGGTGTGTGTCCTGGTCAGTATTAATCTTAATCAGATGGTTTATATCTGACACCTGCAGACGTGAGTGTGGATGCCTGAGCAGATCAATCCCAGCATCCTCTTGGGCGTGTCTGACCAGTTATAACACGATAATCTGACTTTATTTGTGCTTCTGTTTGTTGTTTTTAATAATAATAAGTGTCTAAGTTGAGGTCAGTCTGATTGTTGTGTGTCAGAGAGGATGAGACTGTGAGCGATGTCCCGGTCAGTGTTTAGTGTCTCGGGGGTTAAACGCTGCCGGTCTGGACTAAAGCGAAGCAGAATACAACCCAATGTTACAGAAATAACCCTGTGTTTTCATAAGCTTTGTTACGAATGTAATAACTGTCTGATGTGATGAAGGCAAAGTCATAATGTCAGCACTCGCTTCCAAATTACACACAGTACACTTCCCTCGTGTTGTTCGTAATATTTTGTACTTAAGAAAGTCTAAGTGTACTCAACTGTGCTATTTTGGAGACAACAAGAATATGAACTAACCTGCAGCACAGAAGCAGTCATGAGTGTCACAGGTGTGTGTGTAGAAATACACAACAATACATTGTTTGGGTCACAATTATACATTTCTCTTTTATAACAAAAATCATTAGGATATTAAGGAAAGATCATGTTCATGAAGATCTTTTGTAAATCCCCTACCGTAAATATGTCAAAACTTAATGTTTGATTAGTAATATGCATTGCTAAGAACTTCATTTGAACAACTTTAAAGATGATTTTCTCAATATTTCGATTTTGATTTTTGCTCCCTCAGATTCCAGATTTTATAATAGTTGTATCTCAGACAAATATTGTCCTCCTCACAAACCACACATCACTGGAGAGATCATTTATTCAGCTGATGATGATGCATACATCTCAGTTTCATTAGTTGACTCTTCCAGGGTCACAGATGTGTGTTTAAATGACTATCTCTGTTTTTAAACATGTATTTAGATGATCTTAAGTTTAACTTAACAAGTACTAAAGAATCATTTTTAGTAGTTTAAGCAAAAAATTTGAGCACTCAGTTTATGATATAAAAGCATTTATTTTAACCTGGGTCCCGTCGAGTTTCACCAGATAATGTCAGTGCAGACAGGAAGCAGAAGTGGATTGAAGGGTTGTGTTCCTGCTCCAGATGTGAAGCGCCTCACGCTGACGTCTCACATTCCTCCCAGCGTCCCTGTTTACACCTCAGCCACGTGTTCGTCTGTGTGATCCACCCACAGCTCTGTTTCCTGTGGGCAGGACTTCCTGTCCTGACCCTGTGATCAAATCTGTGCAGCACAATAGTGTTTGTGTTGAAGCTGAGCTCCAGCTAGAGTCGGATTGTGCTCCTGAAAGCACACACTCTTTCTGTAGAGAGAAAGCTGAATCTTCAGGAACTGAGAGCTGTTAAAGCAGATTACAGTGTGATTGTATAAACAGAAGTGAATGGAGCCTGAGGGTGTGTGTGTGTGAGTACGAGAGTGCGCGAGAGTGTATGTGAGTAGGAGAGTGCACGAGTGTGTGTGTGTGTGTGTGTGTGTGTGTGAGAGAGAGAGTGAGTGCCAGAGTGTGTGTGTGCGCGTGTGTGTGAGTACGAGAGTGCGCGAGAGTTTGTGTGAGTAGGAGAGTGCGAGTGTGTGAGAGAGAGTGAGTGCGAGAGTGTGTGTGTGTGTGTGTGAGTACGAGAGTGCGCGAGAGTGTATGTGAGTAGGAGAGTGTACTTGTGTGTGAGTACGAGAATGCGCAAGAGTGTGTGTGAGTAGGAGAGTGCACGAGTGTGTGTGTGTGTGTGTGTGTGTGTGTGTGTGTGAGTACGAGAGTGCGCGAGAGTGTATGTGAGTAGGAGAGTGTACTTGTGTGTGAGTACGAGAATGCGCAAGAGTGTGTGTGAGTAGGAGAGTGCACGAGTGTGTGTGTGTGTGTGTGTGAGTACGAGAGTGCGCGAGAGTGTATGTGAGTAGGAGAGTGTACTTGTGTGTGAGTACGAGAATGCGCAAGAGTGTGTGTGAGTAGGAGAGTGCACGAGTGTGTGTGTGTGTGTGTGTGAGAGAGAGAGTGAGTGCCAGAGTGTGTGTGTGTGTGCGCGCGTGTGTGAGTACGAGAGTGCGCGAGAGTTTGTGTGAGTACGAGAATGCGCGACTGTGTGTGTGAGTAGGAGAGTGCGAGTGTGTGAGAGAGAGTGAGTGCGAGAGTGTGTGTGTGTGTGTGAGTACGAGAGTGCACGAGAGTGTATGTGAGTACGAGAGTGTACTTGTGTGTGAGTACGAGAATGCGCAAGAGTGTGTGTGAGTAGGAGTGCACGAGTGTGTGTGTGTGTGTGAGAGAGAGTGAGTGCCAGAGTGTGTGTGTGCGTGTGTGAGTATGAGAGTGCGAGAGTGTGTGTCAAGTCAAGTCACCTTTATTTATATAGTGCTTTAAACAAAATACATTGCATCAAAGCACTGAACAACATTCATTAGGAAAACAGTGTGTCAATAATGAAGAATGATAGTTAAAGGCAGTTCATCATTGAATTCAGTGATGTCATCTCTGTTCAGTTTAAATAGTGTCGCTGTAGATGAAGTGACCCCAACTAAGCAAGCCAGAGGCGACAGCGGCAAGGAACCGAAACTCCATCGGTGACAGAATGGAGAAAAAAACCTTGGGAGAAACCAGGCTCAGTTGGGGTCAGTTCTCCTCTGACCAGACGAAACCAGTAGTTCAATTCCAGACTGCAGCAAAGTCAGATTGTGCAGAAGAATCATCTGTTTCCTGTGGTCTTGTCCTGGTGGTCCTCTGAGACAAGGTCTTTACAGGGGATCTGTATCTGGGCTCTAGTTGTCCTGATCTCCGCTGTCTTTCAGGGATGTAGAGGTCCTTTCTAGGTGCTGATCCACCATCTGGTCTGGATACATACTGGATCCGGGCGACTGCAGTGACCCTCTGATCTGGACACAGACTGGATCTGGTGACTACGGTGACCTCGGAACAAGAGAGAAACAGACAAATATTAGCGTAGATGCCATTCTTCTAATGATGTAGAAAGTACGGTGTTATGTGAAGTGTTTCCGGTTCTGGTTTACCTAATTAATGCAGCCTAAAAATCCTTTAACGGATTTGGATATTAAAAGCATATTAGTATGTTATGTGTATGCCAGGTTAAAGAGATGGGTCTTTAATCTAGATTTAAACTGCAAGAGTGTGTCTGCCTCCCGAACAATGTTAGGTAGGTTATTCCAGAGTTTAGGCGCCAAATAGGAAAAGGATCTGCCGCCCGCAGTTGATTTTGATATTCTAGGTATTATCAAATTGCCTGAGTTTTGAGAACGTAGCGGACGTAGAGGAGTATAATGTAAAAGGAGCTCATTCAAATACTGAGGTGCTAAACCATTCAGGGCTTTATAAGTAATAAGCAATATTTTAAAATATACGTGTGTGTGAGTACCAGAGTGCGCGAGAGTGTGTGTGAGTAGGAGAGTGTGAGAGAGTGACTGAGTGAAAGAGTGTGTGTGTGACTACGAGAGTGCATGAGTGCAAGAGTGTGTGTGAGTAGGAGAGTGCAAGAGAGTGAGTGTGAGAGTGTGGAGTGTGAGAGTGTGTGAGAGAGTGAGTGCCAGAGTGTGTGTGTGTGTGTGTCTGAGTATGAGAGAGTGCGAGAGTGTGCGTGAGTGCTAGTGTGAGAGTGAGTGTGTGATTGAGTGCGAGAGTGTGCGTGTGTGTGTGAGAGAGAGTGAGTGCCAGAGTGTGTGTGAGTGTGAGAGTGTGAGAGTGAGTGAGTGTGCAAGGGTTTGTGAGTGTGCTCGTGTGAGTGTGAGAGAGTGTGTGCAAGGGTTTGCGAGTGAGTTAGTGTGCAAGTGTGAGAGAGTGTTAGTGTGCAAGGGTTTGCAAGTGTGAGAGAGTGTGCAAGAGTGTGAGTGAGTGTGCGAGAGTGTGTGTGTGGTAACAGCTGTGGTGTAGAACACAAGCACACAGCTCAGCGTCTCACAGTGTTTGTGTGTTTGTGTTCAGATCCAGACGTTCGCTGTGGACGCTCCATGTGCAGCAGTGGACGAGATGACCAGTGGAGTGGCCATGGCACAAGTCCTGCAGAAAATGTATGTGAAGCCCTAGGGCTGCTCGATTATGACCAACATGAACTCAGAATCACGATCATGAGTGGGCCATATAACCAAAAGCTTATATGAATGATTTATTTAAAGATAATGATTAGGGCTGGGATGATAAATCAATGCAGAATCGATTCGTGGATTGAATCTGGGATCTTCAGAATGGATCGTGATTCCTCTGGAATGGATTCTGAGCTTAGATTTTAACAGCAGGATTTGGAAATGAGCAGAGTTCAGCTGTTTCTGAAGCATGCAGCGCCATCTGCTGTTCACAACTATAAGCTCAGAATCTACTCGAGAGAGAATCGCCATGCATTCAGAAAATCAGTGCATTCATTTACTTTCCCAGCACTAATAGTGGTATATATTTAGTGTAAATAGGGTGGCTATGACATCTACATTTTACAGACCAGTGAACTTCTCACAATTCTCCACACAACAGCAGAGTACTAGAGTAAATAATATCAGCAAAACATAGTCAGTCCTGAAAAATACACATCTGATCTACACCAGGATTGTGTCAGAACTAGGATGTCAACATGTGTAGTGCTTTTTAATCCAAATGTTTTAGAACACAAACCCTGGATATCCCAAAAGCTAATATTGAATATTCTTATATTATCATCGCTTAAGCAATAAATCTCTCTCTCTCTCTCTCTCTCTCTCTCTCTCTCTCTCTCTCTCTCTCTCTCTCTCTCCTCCACCCCCCCCCCCCCTCTCAGAGATGGCATGTATTTCACTGACGCTTGGATCAGTCGTATCAAACCTGATGTTGGAGACAACTGGAGGTTAAAGGTGTTTATCCGCTCTCTCACTCTTGTGTTCGGTTCACTCGTCATACAGGATCTTTCAATGTTTGGTCTACTTTTTTTTTCCAGATCAGTAATTTAAAGAAAATATTGAAAGGTATTCTGGATTACAACCATGAGGTGAGACTCATCTGTCTGTGTGATCCTGACATGACGTGTGTAAGCGTCCGATGACCCCTGACCTCTGTGTGCACTGGTTCTGCAGGTGCTGGGTCAGCAGATCAATGACTTCACTCTTCCAGACGTCAGTCTCATCGCAGAGCACTCCGACGCAGCAGAACTGGGCCGAATGCTGCAGCTCATCCTGGGCTGCGCGGTCAACTGTGAACAGAAGCAGGGTGTGTGTGTGTGTGCGTGTGCGCGTGCGTGTGTGTGTGTGTGTGACATGATATAGTTCAGTAACAGGCCGTGACAAGGGAGCTATTTTGCTGAATTTTCTCATGATTGAACACGTCACATTGATTTTAGGTGATTGAAGAAGTATTTAAGTGGATAAGTTACTCTTTAGACACAGCGCTTGCTGTTTTGTTCTGTTTCACTGACAGATATAGTTCCACACCAGGATCACAGCAGAAGTATGGCACAGTCTCCAAACACTGTTTTGAACGAATCAGTTGAATCAGTGACTCACTCATTACGTGACTTGTTCATATATCAGCCGAAGCGCACAGGTGCTGAGAGACTGAGCTGTTGATCGATCAG